>NW_005054489.1:214326-216355 GCF_000277835.1 Geospiza fortis | reverse complement strand
AGACTCCCCCCGGGCACCTGCACCCCCTCCATCTGGATCTGCATCCTCCCAACTCCAGCATCCCCCCAAACTCCCCTGGCAGCCAGCACCCACATCCCCTGGGCATCTGCACCCCCTCCATCTGGATCTGCATCCTCCCAGCTCCAGCATCCCCCCAAACTCCCCTGGGCATCTGCACCCCCTAAATTCCCCCAGCATCTTCACCTCCCCACATTTCCCCTTTAGCATTCACCCCCCTGCTCCATCACCCACACACCCCCAGAGCACCATCCCCTGGGCATCTGCACCCCCTCCATCTGGATCTGCATCCTCCCAGCTCCAGCATCCCCCCAAACTCCCCTGGGCATCTGCACCCCCTAAATTCCCCCAGCATCTTCACCTCCCCACATTTCCCCTTTAGCATTCACCCCCCTGCTCCATCACCCACACACCCCCAGAGCACCCTTTCAATCCCCCCAAAGCTCTCCTCCTCTGGGAAAGGGGGTGAATCCCTCCTGGGGCAGCTGCAGTGATGCTGTGACTCAGTTTCCCCATCTGCATGATGATAGGAAGGATTCACACACCCCTCCCTGTGTCCCACCTGCCTGGCCCTAAAGGAAGAGGGGCACCTGCTCCTGGGGTGCTGATCTCTGCAGGACAGCCCCTACAAACCTCTTCCCCTTTTGCACCTAAACCCATGTGGAAATGGCTCTAAAAGCAAATTTAATAAGGAAAAACCCTTCAGTTTGGAGCAGAAATCTCCTTTTAGGCCTGATCAAGGGGGGGTTTTCCGTGCTGCAACCACGCTCATCTGATTCCTCACACCAAGCCCACCTCCTGCTCTGAGCAGCATCTGGGCCCCTTGGACCCAGCTTAGGATTGAACACACTTCTGTTACTTCAGCTCCTTGCCCGTGCCAGCCACCGGTCCCTATTTTACAACACCAGAAATAAAACAGGCTTCTCTCCAGTTCAGGATTCCCAAACCAAACACATCTGTCCACACCACAACCCAGCATCAAGAGCATGACACCCACATGCCCACACAGAAAAGGTCCTTGAAACAAAAACCTTAAATTATTCCATCCTTTGTCCAATAAAAAGAATATCTGAGGCTCAGAACCCCCAGAGACCCCTGTAAAGCAACCTAAATAAAAACGATCACATTAAATATTATTTTCATAAGTGATAGGGATGTCTCATTTGATTGCTCGAGGTGACTCACAGCCCCTTCAAACAACATTATAGCCAGGAAAAAAATGACAAAGAGGAAAAAAAATTAAAGATATTCTGGCTTTTTGTATTTATGCCTCCTCAGAGGCTTCCAAAAATCTGAGCTGTTCACTTTGCAATTCAGAAGAAGACTTGGCTGCGAACTCTTGGAAATCCAGCTGCGTTTCTCTCTCTATCACCCAGGGACTCTCTGAGTCACATCCAGGCCAGTCCTTGTGCTGCAGGAAGGTGACAAAGCACAGGTCCCTCTGCCCAAGCCCCATCCTCAGATCTGACAAGGATTCAAACGTTGGGAGGGATTGGCTGCTCAGGCTGGGTGTTCCCACCTGCCCTGTTTGATGCCTGCACGTCCCTGTCACCAGCCAAAGGGTGACACTGTCCCCAGCCACAGACAAGATGCATTTCACCCATCCTTGGGTGCTCCCAGCACCTCCACTGCTGTGACCCACCAGTTTCCATGAGGGCTTGCCAAAAAGTAGCTGCAGGTGCTGCAGAGGGCTCTTGCTCTCCTTCCTTTTCCCTCCCAAGGCTTGGTTCAACCCACAGACCCTGAGGAGCTCCAATGGATCCATCACCACCTCCTGGCCCCACCAGGAGCACCCCACACCCTGCCAGGGCCTGCAGCACCTCCCAGCTCATTAGGACAGCAAGAGCTAATGAGCACAGTGGCACTAATGACCCAGTGGTGCAGCAGGACACTTCTGCAGAGCCAAATACAGGGTGTGGAGGATTTCATCTCATCATGATGTCAGGGCTGGGAGCACAAACCCACTGCTGCCCCAGGGACCGCCAGCTGATGGAAAACCCCTGGAGAGGGG
>NW_005054489.1:202305-214300 GCF_000277835.1 Geospiza fortis | reverse complement strand
CACCCTCCCCACCATTCCACCTGCACAAATTGCCTACCATGAGATGCCACACAGCAATTTTTACCACCCTTGGCATCGCTCCTTTGACCCCAGCTTGCCGAGCCAGCGACTGCGCTTGGAGCAGCTGGAAATGGTCAATTAGATTGGTTTGGTTTATTACCAACACATTATGCTTTAAAAAACACAACTTCCCTGCCTGTTTGCCTAAGCAGGGAGAGCAGTTTCTAAGTCAGCCCTACGCAGTGGCTGCTCTTCCTACAGATTTGCTCCATGCATTATTAATCCACACAGCGCCTGCTCTGAGCACGGATATTTACCCGGTGCACCAGAACAGCTCTTAAGGAGCCTTTGGCTTGTGGCTTTGTGGAACATCAACTTTTCATGTTGAGCAGCAGGTGATGTTCAACAGAATGCCTTGCAATAAATGCCTAATATCTCCATTACACTTGTCCATATCTGCGTGCTGGGCTGATAGGAACATGTAGATAGCAGGGCTGCACTCCTGAGATAGGGATGGGGGGAACAAGTTATTCATTGGAAATCTTATATAAATATATATTTATACCCGGTGTTAACCAGGGACACCATGCCTCCATGCAGAAGGCTCCTCTCGGCAGAAATTCCTGCAAAATTTCTATGAAATTCATTTTTTTTCTGCCCCTAAATCTGAATAAAAGCCCAAAACACAGCACCTTGGCTAAAAGTCTGCACGGAAAGGAAAAAAAAATCCTGATGTGCTGCTTTGCAAGGAAACCTCTAACTGGCTCTGAAAGGAGCGCTGTGACCTTGCTGAGCAGCACTGCATAATTTTTAATAGACATTTTTTGCTGGAACTGACATACTCCCAGGCGTGGTTTTACTTCACTAACATTTTTTCCAGAGGGAAATGCCATGTTTCATTGGATTTTTTTTCATCATGCCTCCATATACATCCCTATAATTACTGTATGCATTACAATAGCATTGGCGTGCCTTTGATAAGATCCTGGTTCCATTATGCTCCACTCCGTGTGTACACCCGGTAAAAACAGTCCCTCCCTTGAGCTCTTCAAGTCAAAATAGAGAAAGCAGAGGAAGGTGTTGAGACAAGAGCAAATTACTTCTCATTTTAGGGCTGGAAAAATAAGACTTGGGAAGGCTAAGCGACCACATGAGGCCAGGGAGGGAAATTCCAGCTGTGTCACGAAGGGAACCAAAATCTCCCAGATTTTAAGGCTTACAGGGCTCACCTGCTTCCCCATCTGAACTTACTTCTCCTCTCGGCTCCCCAGTGCAAGGGAAGAGTTAAAACAACGCTTCTACCACTCCACCAGAAGCACCAGCAGGGAATTATGTGCAAAATGCCCCTTTTTTCTTGACAATGGGGAGAATTTGTAAAGCTCCACACACAGCCCTGCCCACGTGTCCACACAAAGGCATTCCAGCACCCCCGTGCCCTGGACACACGGAGCCAGACAGACTCGTGCCCACGGGTGCCCAGCTCTGCTCCTTTAATTACACCTCCCACGGGTGAGAAGGATAAGCCCAAACGGAGCAGCTGCATGAAGGGAGGGAGCCTATAAGTTATTCATAAGTTCAGGCTCAAGCTCCTCTCTTGCTTTCACTCCATGACACCTTCAAAACATATTATTCATCTATTTTTTTTTTCCTCCTCTGGGAAGGGAGATGGTAATTGTAGTAAATATATCACTGCCAAGTCATCCCCGCAGCCTCCGAGGCGCGAGGCGCGAGGGGCAGGGATCTGAGGCAGCAGATTTGGGATGCCTGGGATCCGTGAAGGGCATCCTCAGGCTGCTGAGCACCGGGGGAGAACCTCCACCCATCCCCGCATCCATCCCATCCTTTGGGATAAAAACCCCACAATGCCCCCTGAGCACCTGCAAGTTGCTTGTAAGACTTTTCCCAGCAGAGCTCGGATTGGGACACCAATTCCCTCAGGATGCTGCACGCCATTTTCATCCCATCCTGGTGGCATTTGGGTCAATTTTTGGCTGTTTCTGGCTGACAAATGAAAAAAAAAGCCACTGAGCACTATGGGAGAACCTCCACCCACGCCATCCCCTCATCCATGCCATCCTTCAGGATAAAAACCCCACAATGCCCACTGAGCACCTGCAAGTTGTTCATAAGATTTTCCCAGCAGAGCTCAGACTGGGACACCGACTCCCTCAGGATGCTGCACGCCATTTTCATCCCATCCTGGTGGCATTTGGGTCAATTTTTGGCTGTTTCTGGCTGACAAATAAAATAAAAAAAGCCACTCTCACCAGCATCCCTGCCCGCAGAGAGCCTTTGGAAGCAAGAGCCACAGCTCAGAGGTTTTGTTTGCCCTCTCAAGGCTGCTCCAGACAGAATAATGCTCCTGCCAACTGAAGCAGCTCTCCTTGAGCTCGAGAGGTTGGTTTTTCTGAATGCAGCGACACGGATCCTCATCTGGGCCCCATAGCACAGAGGATTTGTTGTATTCCAGTGCAAAAATAACCCTGAAAGCAACAGCTACGTCCCACCAGGGTGGGGAGGGCTCCAGCATCAGTGCAAGGCGCCTGGGAGGGGAGAGAGACGCGGGGCATGGATTTTATTTGTCCTCGATTCCCAGGGAGGTCATTTACTGCAGTGCCCCTGGCACTTCCCCAGCCCTTTTCTAGCACATTTGATTCTTGTGAGTTTTCTTAATCTCATCTCCTTCATTGGTTATTGCTCTTTCAGTGCTGAACTCAGCAAGATCGCTTGTGTTTAGAGAAAGATTAGCGCTGAGTACATTAAACACGGTAATGCCATGTACTGTAGGGCACCAGGTCACTGCCCCAGCTCCACAGCACCTTCCCAAACCCCAGCCCTCTGCCTCAGGCTGCTTTCAGCTACGTCTGCAGCACCTCTGGCATCCCAGCACCTGGGGACATAAAAGCCCCAGCAGCTCCAGCACTGAGCACACCTTGTTTCCCCTTCAAATTGAAGCTGGAGTTGGACGTGATGGGATCACCCCACCCAAGCTGGGAGATGGTAATTGCAGTAAATATATCAAATTGAAGCTGGAGTTGGACTTGATGGGATCACCCCACCCAAGATGGGACATTCTGTGGCTGTTTGATGGTAAAGTGCTGAGGGACAATGTGGTTTTCACAGCAGAGGAAGCAGAAAGAAGGGTGGATGGAGAAGGGTTGGATCTCCCACCTGTACACGAGATAGTGCCATGCAAGAGCCACCCAGAGCCCTGCCAGGCTGAATGTCCCCAAACATCTCAAATCTGCAAGCTCAGAGGCAGCAGTGCCCTGCATCCCTGCAGGAAGGTGATGCCCACAGTGCCCTGCTCTTATCCAGTGCACGAGGATGGGACATCTGTATTACCCAGGGAAATGTTATTCTCTAGGAAATGTTATTCTCTACATAAAATTCGAGATTTCCAGCAACACAGCAGCAAACCAAGGCAGTCAGAGCCTCTGGAGAGCTGCTCAGTGGCCATGCCCTGCTTGGTCTCACTATTTCCTCCATTCATTCCCTTCCATCAAACAAACCATTTTTCTCTGTATTCCAAAGATGTTGCAGGGATGCTTCCCAGCACCCACCCCGAGCTGGGGCTCGTGCTGCCATCAGTCCCCATCCCAACTGGACTCTTATCGTGGCTCACCACCTCCTCTCCCTGCTTTCCAGCTGATTAAAAGTCTGTTTACCTACGGATTACAAGGAGGCAACAAGTCCACGTGGGAAGAGGCACCGTTGCATGGGCAAAGTCTCTGCAAACAGATGGCTGGAGGAGATAGTGGCTGTTTGCTGCCTGTGTGTGCTGCTGGGCTTGGGGGTGACACAGCCCTGGCACATTCCCGCCTTCCCTTCCCTTTTGTTCCCCTCCTCAAGCTCCCTCTGGCACTTGGGGAGTGAAGACAAAGGCTCAGCCAGATGCCCAAGTCTGTCCTGGAAGGTGTTGGAAGATATACTCAGCCTCAAATTTTTGCATTTCTAATTATCTCTTCCAAACTGACAATGGGATATTAAATTTTGGGGGGAAAACTCTTTCACACCTCTTTTCCAGCTCCTCTGGAGCTTGAGGTCACACTGAGGTGGCTCAGCAGTGACCCACTACACCAATAAAGGAACCTGCAGGCACCTTGATGTCTCAGACAATCTCACCTCGAGAGAGCTCTTTGGAAGCTGGGAACAGACAGAAACCCACCAGGAATTATTTATTGATGAATATTCTCAGCTCTGGAAGGTGCAGCAGTGGAAACACCTTTGCTGTAGTGCTCAAAGCCACCCAGCATCTGCTCTGCTCCCTGGAGCTGCAGTGACACCTCCGAATGCAGCCCAGCCTCCCAGCACCAGTCAACCCCTGGCAGGTCTCAAACACCACATCCTTTGTACTCCAGATGAAGGGGAGAATAAACATGCACGTTACAAAACACTGGCTGTGATGAAAGCACCATTTGAGACCCTGCAGACTGTCTAGGGATTTTTTTCCCATCTAATTCACATCTCCCACTCTCCATCTGCCAAAAGAGAAAGGCAGGTAAACCCTGGGAGGAACGGGATTCGTATTCCCCAAATAACCCTCATTTGCAATTTTAGCTTCTCCTGCTCATCCTGCCACCCCAAACTAAATGCATTCCCCACACCCTCCTCCTCCTCCTCCTTCTCCCCCACCCCAAGCTTTAAAAGCCCGTGGTGTTATACAGCAGGCTCAAAGCACGTTCAAGATTAGTCCTGCAACCTGCCTGGCAGAGCTAGAAAATTGAATGTGGTAGGAAAAAAAAGGGGAAAAAAAAAAGGAAAAAAAAAAAAAGCAGAAAAAAGAAAGAGTCAGCTCTTGTCAGGAGTGTGGTAGTACAAGGAAGTAATTTTTCTCTCCCCATTTCAGCTGGACGTTGCTGTTTATGTCTGCTGCATCCTTTCTTCTCCACTGTGCAGCTGTAGCATTGGGAAATTGGAGAGGGGAGGCACGGTGGCGAAGGCAATAGCAATTGAAATTGGATCCTATTGAATTTTCAATAGGACACCAAAATATATCCATATTTCAGCGTGAGATTGCATGGACGTGGAAGTCAACAGTGGAATCTGTGAATGGTCGTTTGGAATAATTACAGTGGGGGGAAATCATCAGAATAATGAGCAGTTGCTCCCAGAATATTCAGGGAAATGAAATGCTGACTGCTGTTTATTAAACAGGGCTTTATTTCCAGTTTAGGGTGTTTGGGATGGAATTAGATGGCAAACACAGAGCATCACTGAATGGCTGGGAAAACCTGGGATCAGTGATGCTGCTCCAACTGCCTCATTCATTCCCTCCAGCCCTTCCCTCTTCCTGCCTTTCCCTGTGCTTTCCTCACCCTTCCAATTCCCCCCCAGCCACAGCAGCCTCTGCAAGGGGCTGTCAGGCAGGAGGCAAGATGGTCCCTGCCCTCCAGTGCCCCCAGGAACACCAAGGGACACCAGTGCAGCCAGCAGGAACAAAGGACAGTGAGGTGGGATGGCACTGAGAAAGCCAAGAACCAGAGGGTCACCCCTTAGCAGCTGGAATTTTCAAAAGATTTCAGGTTTTGGGTTGGTTTTTTTTTTCCCCACCAATATCCTCAGGAAGATGCTGCACAGCCCACCCACACCCCCACACCTCCAACACTGCCTGGCACATATTTAACTTATTGTTTTCTTTAACAAGACCATAAAAAAAAAAAAATAAAAGCCTCTGCAGCACAGCAGAAAGCCCAAGCACAACTACCAGGTTTGAAATATCCACTTGAAAAATTGGCAGGAAGAGCACACACATATATGAAAACCAGGCAGATTTTGAACACATACACTGATGTGTCACCTAACGGACATTTTGTGACCCGTGCTTTGCGAAATAGAAAATAAAGGATCAAAAAGCCATGGAAGCCTCAGAAATGCAGAGCCCAGAGCTCGCTGGGGGTTGTTCCTGCTGTCCCCACATCCCAGAGGGGATTGGAATGAGGATTTTGCATTTGGAGAGCAAAAAGAGGAGCAGGAGGCCACTGGGGATGGGAGATGGGGAGCACTGAGTCCTCATCATCCTCTCCCTCCTCCCAGCTCTTTTCCAGCTGCTCATGCATCCTCCCAGCACCGGGATCAGCTGAGGAAGGAGACATGAAGTTTTAAGGAGATGGAAGTGCCTGTGTGTATATGCACATGATTTAGACATCTCAAAAGATTTCACACTGTATTTCACATAATTCACATTTCTAAGCTTCTCCTTTTGCAATGCAGGAGGTGAGCATAAATGAGACAGGTCAAAAGCCTTATAAGCTTTGAAACAGCTCCAGGTTTTCAAAATCGTATTTAAAATCTTCCAGTTCTGGATGGAGCAGGGCTACCTAATGCCGGCCAGATGAATCCAGGCTCCCAAAACCCCACTGTGCAGGCACTTCACACCTCACAGCCAGAGGATAAACCACCCTCGGTGCTTTGACAAGTGCTCTGTGCCCTCCAGGCACGCATCATCTTGCAAACAGAAAACCTCAAACCTGGAGAAAACCAAAAGCAAAAATAAGGTACCTCAGAGACATCTTCTCCTCGAGGTGATGCAGCATCCAGCGTGGCCAGGAGAGCTGGGGTGGCTTCAAATCAGCCAGGTCCTGCCTGCAGGGAGAAAAGGATGTTCATCCCACACAAAATGCAGAGATTTTTACTGTTTCTTGCTATTTTAGTCACTGGGGGAACCAATAAAACTATTTTGAACAATTTTTTATGAGCTTAACAGAGTGGGCTAAGGATTCACAGAGGAACCTTCCCTGTTGTACAGAATCCAGAGGTGGGAAATGCAAGAAGCTCCACAGCAGTTTTGGGGCTGATTTGGGGGTAACACTGTCCTCAAGCACTGAGGAACCCCAGTTCACACCAGGATTTGTCCACAGGGATGCAGAAGTGCCTGGTGTAAGACAGGGACAGAGCAGGGAATCCTGGCTGTGCCCCAGCAGAAACAGGGCCCAAAGCAATTCTATCCACTGGGAAAAAAGACAGACTGATTATAAATGTACAGACTATAAAATAACACCAGAGATCTTTGGGAGCTCTGCCACATCCCCCCATCCTCACTCACAATATCCCTTCACACTCTGCAATTCACTGGCCTCTGTTTCTCTGCACCACCTCTGCTCTGCAGCAAAGCCAACTTCCGGCACTGGGAGAGAAAAAAAACCCTAAAAAACCCACAACAAAGCAAGGATCCAACACCATAAAAATAAATTAAAACCCCTAGAGGATACTGAGGAGAGTTGTGACTTCTCTTACTGCATTTTCCAAGGTGCTGTTTAAACACAGGCAGGGGAAGGTGCATAAATACATCAGCTCAGCCCTCTGGCCTGCAGAAGCGTTGGCAGAGCACAGAGAGCACCAGGAGCTGGGATAATTATATTTTTGTCTCCTTTTTGTCTCCCTCCAGCCACCACAGCCACAGCCCTGCCTGGGACCTGCTCCTCCAGCCCCACACAAGGGATCCCAGCACTGATCTGCTCCATGCTGCAGAGGGGGGATGAGAAATAACTGCTCAAGGTGATAAATTTCCTTCCTAGATCACCCACTCCTGTGCAAAAAGGGTCAGGACTGAGTTATCCTGGCACTCATGGCTCCGAGGTGTGGGTTTGTTTTAAAAACTTCACAGAATCACAGAATGACCAGGTTGGAAGAGACCCTAAAAATCATTGAGCCCAACCCAGCCCCAACAGCTCAACTCAACCCTGGCACCCAGTGCCACATCCAGGCTTTGCTAAACACACCCAGGGATGGTGACTCCACCACCTCCCCGGGCAGAACATTCCAGAATTTTATCACCCTTTCTGGAAAAAACCTTTTCCTGATATCCAGCCTGTGTTTCCCTTGGTGCAGCTCGAGGCTGTGTGCTCTGGTTGTGTCAGTGCTGCTGGAGAAAGAGCCCAGCCCCAGCTGAGCACAGGCACCTTTCAGGAGCTGCAGAGTGATGAGGGCAGCCCTGAGCCTCCTTTTCTCCAGGCTGAGCACCCCCAGCTCCCTCAGGGGTTCCTTACAGGGTTTGTGTCCCCAGCCCCTCACCAACCTCATTGCCTCCTCTGGACCTCTCCCATTCCAAGGCTCTCCAGGGGCAGGGACACCTTGCACTAGAGCAGGCTGCTCAGAGCCACATCCAGCCTTGAGCAGCTCCAGGGATGGGGCAGCCACAGCTTCTCATCTCTGCCAGGGCCTCAGCACCCTCCCAGGGAAGAATTCTTCCCAATATCCCATCCATCCCTGCCCTCTGCAGTGGAAGCCATTCCCTGCGTCCTGTCCCTCCATCCCTTGGCCCCAGCTCCTTTCCATGGAACCTTTCCAATTTCCTTTCTTGGAACCCCTTTAGGCTCTGGAAGGAGCTCTAAGCTCTCCTCACAACCTTCTCTTCTCCAGGATTTTCCTCTCCTTATCCTGTCCCTCCAGACCTGTGTCCCAAGTTCCTCTTCAGCTCTCCTGGAGATGAAGGCAGCCCCAGCCCTTTTCAGGCGCTGCAAGGAGCAACACAGAACCCCAGACTGGTTTGGGTTGGAAAGGACCTTAAAGCTCATTCATTTCCACCCCTGCCATGGCAGGGACACCTCCCACTGTCCCAGGGTGCTCTAACCCCCTCCAACCTGACCTTGGACAAGCATGGGGCAACCACAGCTTCTCTGGGCAACCTGTGCCAGGTCTTCACCACCCTCACAGATGAGATTTTTCCCCAATATCCCATCTAACCCTGTCCCCATGTCAGTCCAAAGCCATTTTCATTGCCCAATCTCCCACCTGGATGGCCCAGAGGGATCAGCCCAGCCCCAGCATGAGGGGTTTGGGCAGAGCTGCTGTCCTGCGATGAGCCTGGTGGAAAGGGGAGCTTGGGAATTCCTGGCACAGGGGGAGGATAACCCAGGGCTGCCCTGGTGCTGCCCCTGACCCTGCCTCCCTCCTCCCTGATTGCTCCTAATGCCAGAACACTCAGCATAATAAATATTGTTAAAAACAAAAGCCTCTCTGGAGACGTCGGCTCTCGGGCGCAGGTGTTCAGGCTGTGGTAATTGGGTGAGTCATTCATTAAAGGAAATGCAATTTAAAATCTATTACATTCTTTAAAACACAAAGCTTTTGATTTGTCCCACCCATTTCTGGCCCAAGCCCAGTATCCAGGGTTCTCCTGTGCTTGTCAGGCTGTTTCTGCAGCGGAGCAGCACGACACAGACTTCACCCTCTCCCATCCCCTGAATCTTGTGGGCTTGTAAAATCTCCCCTCCATTTTGCAAAGCCCTTTTAATTTCTAATTTTTATCAAATAACCAAAGAGGGGAAGCTGGAGAAACCTGGATACATCACCTCAGTGTGTGAGGATAAATTGGATGATAAAACACAGATCAGCTGAAGGACACAGGGAAACTCTTCAGTCCTGGGGGGGAGAGAAAGGAGTTTGATCAAAGAAAATGCCAGGTGATTCTCCCAGCAGGGAAAGACACTGCAATAACCAACAACCAAAAAGTTAAAGACAGACAAATTAAATACAGCACAAATGTTTAGCAGCAAAGGTGATTAACCTTTAAAAGCCACTACCAATGGCAGCCCTGGGTTCAGCATCTCCTGAGATCCTTAAATCAACCCTGAACACCTTTTCAGAAGATTTATGTTCGACAAACACCAAATCCAAGGCTCAGGAAAGAGGTATCTAATGACTTTCCAGGGCCTGTTTGTGTGATCTAAAAGTCCCTTCTGGCCCTAAATTCATTGCAGTGCTGCAGCTGATCCTCAGCTGATCTTGGGAAGCAACATCCTGCCTGGCCAACCCTGAAATCAAGACCCAAAGTTAGTCACTGAAGTTGCCATAATTGCCTGAAAATCAAGACAAACCAAACAGGAGAAAGGTTCAATCAAACCTTCTCCCACTGCCATATCCTTCTGTGCAATTGCTGGTGAATTTTGGGGAGAATAAAGCACAAAATGGTGGCTGGAGAGAATATCCTTGAGAACAATTCAGAATATATCCAATTTGAGAATATGAATATTGAGAATAATCTGAAGGAGGAGAAGAAGAAGGAATTTGAGAATATGAATATTGAGAATAATCTGAAGGAGGAGAAGGAGAAGGAGAAGGAGAAGGAGAAGGAGAAGGAGAAGGAGAAGGAGAAGGAGAAGGAGAAGAGAAGGAGAAGGAGAAGGAGAAGGGGAAGGAGAAGAAACGAAGAAGAAGAAGAAGAAGAGGAAGAAGAAGAAGAAGAAGAGGAAGAAGAAGAAGAAGAAGACAAGAACAAGCTTCTAGGTGTAATTTTTCAAATCCAGACAAGAAATAAGTTGACCCAAGCAGCTGCCCTGGATTTGCAGGTACCCAAATGCTGGTGACAATGAGTGGCTCAGTGCCACTGGTGAGGAAGGCACCAGCACAGGTTGTCCTGCTCCTTGGGCAGAACAAGCAGTGACAGAAAAGCCACTTTAGAGCAGTGTAATTGCAACAGCAGTGCAAGTTCTGTGTACACAGACCTATTGGCAGAGGGAAAATCACATTTGCAGCCAGCAATATTCGAGTGGCAAACACTCCCAGTGCCAAGGTCTGCTGTGGCTCCTTCTCTGCCTTTCCTTTCCAAGAGGATGCCCTTCATTTGCTCTTGCCCTGAGCTCAGCGATCCTCAGGAGCCACTGGAGCTTTCTGGAGCTCTCCTTGTGCTTACTCTGCACCATCCCAAAATCCCCCAGGCTCCTGCACAGCCTAAAGACATCACTGAGGAGGAGGAGGATGGTGCCCAAGACACTCCCATGGTCACAGCACTGCTCCAAACACCCAAATTCAGTGTGAACATGGCACATGGGTCTCACCTGAGTGTTAAACCACCTCATACAGAGCCCAGCCCAGCATCACCTCCCATTCAGATCACTGCTGATTTATGTCAGCAGCACAGATCTGGCCACAGCCCCATTTTCCCTCTCTGCTCCAAGATCATGGAATGGTTTTGGTTGGAGGGACCCTAGAGCCCATCCCATTATCCCATTCCACCCCCTGCCATGGGCAGGGACACCTTCCACTGCACCAGGTTGCTTTGAGAGTCTCACACCATTGTAGCAGAGAAGCAGCTGGACTCAGAACCCAGTGCCAGGGCCTTTCCACCCTCACAGAGAAGAATTTATTCCCAATATCCCATCTAACCCTGCCCTCTGGCAGTGGGAAGCCATTCCCCTTGTCCTGGCACTGCACTCTCCTGTGAAAAGTCACCGTGTGTTTGTTCTGGGATCACTTTTCCAGCAAAAGCTTTCCTTGCAATTCCAGTGTTCCTGTGTTCTCCTGTGTGATGGTGTTCACAGGGGTCTGAGGATGAGGGAAGAGATGAGGATCTGACTCCATGTTTTAGAAGGCTTGCTTTATTATTTAATGATATATATTGTATTAAAACTATACTAAAAGAATAGAAGAAAGGATTTCATCAGAAGGCTAGCTAAGAATAGAAAAAGAAGGAATGATAACAAAGGTTTGTGGCTTGGACAGAGAGTCTGAGCCAGCTGGATTGTGATTGGCCATTAATTAGAAACAACCACATGAGACCAATCACAGATGCACCTGTTGCATTCCACAGCAGCAGATAATCAATGTTTACATTTTGTTCCTGAGGCCTCTCAGCTTCTCAGGAGGAAAAATCCTAAGGAAAGGATTTTTCATAAAAGATGTCTGTGACACTCCTGGTCTGGGCTCTCTCCAGGGAATTTCACCTCTCTGAGCCTCCACCACTGCTGACCCAGCCTGGGATGTGCTCGAGCTCAGGGTGTGCAGCCAGTGGGAACGTGGACATTAATGGAGAGCCTGGCAGTGCTGGTTAATGGTTGGACTTGATGATCTTAGAGGTTTTCACAACCTTAATTATTGGATAATTATAGGATTTAGCCTTTGCCTGGCTGTCTGTGTGGCACAAGCAACAATCTGGAATTCAACGGCTCCTTCACCACACACCAGGGCTGAAACCTCAATGGCAGCATCTTCCTCCTCCACCAGTCCCAGTATTCCCAGCTGGTGAGTGCTTTTCTGTGCCTCAAGCACACTGCTG
>NW_005054489.1:184778-202255 GCF_000277835.1 Geospiza fortis | reverse complement strand
ATAGGATCCCATGGCTCCAATTTCCAAGAGAAAAACTCTCCTGACTTGTTCCCAGAGGCACTGGTGGAAATCAGTGATGTCTTCTCCATCACGAGCTGGGTAAGGGCTGCATTCACCTATGGAAGAGCAGGGGATGGAGCCAGCAGCATCGCTCTGATCCAAGCGAGATCAGGGATGGTGCTTTTGGAGAGCCACCAAAGGATCTGACACTCCTCATCCCAAACCCAAGGCTGCTTATCCACAGCCTGACTTCCAACAAAACCACACTGATGCCTTTTCCTTGGTCTTGAAATTAAGTGCCAGACACACTTAAGGGATAAAAGGTTTTTACTTTAGTATTTAATAAGGATCTTTATGGTCTTAATGATCTTTACGATCTTAATGATCTTTATGATCTTAACAATCTTTATGATCTTAACATTTCGCCAAGGTGGAATACACCAAAAATGCACACCCACAGTAGGCTGTATATACAACTTTATTGACTTGGCAACTTAGCATATCTAACAAAGATGCTTCAATGAAGCTTGAATGAACAGTGTGATGTCTCTTTATCCCAAAGTAATCTTCCCTAGGTGGGCCTAATTTCAGTTTACAGGCTGTATTCTAGAGAGGACTTTGGTTTCTCAAGATAGCATAAGGCTTTCCGCCTTCCTGTTGTGAGGCTTTTAGGATGTTTGATCTTTTGGCCTAACAGAATGCCAGGACTATGCTAAATTATCAGATTTAAGGAATTACAAGTGTGCCTGTTAAGGGTACTGAAAATACATAAAAGGTTTATAAAAGTAAAGGCAAAAAATCCCCATGGCATCAACAGGATGTCACAGCTTTGGTCCATGGTAGGAGCCTGTAACGCTCCCGTGGTACCCAGCTGTCAGGACCCAGGACATCCCTCTGGCTGTCCTGAGCAGCCCAGACCCTGCCAGGGGGCTCAGAGACCCTGGCACAGAGCCCAAAATGCCCCTGTGGGTTTGGTTATGACCCGTGGAGCAAGTTACCAACCTTAGATAAAGGTCTGCAGGCCATGACAGTTAAGTAGAATGATAGTGAATTTATCATGGGGTGAAAAAGTAGATTTTGGGGATTTTTAGAATGGGGATTCAGGGGGGCAAGATGGAGGGATCTGTACATGTCCAGCCTTTCTCCTTCTTCTTCTTGGCCTCCATGTCCTGCTGTGATGCTGGCACTTTTAGATTGGTTTAGAGTAGAAGCTCACTGTCTAACACAGGTGATAGGCATTGGGAAATAATTGTAAACATTGTACATGTAGTTTTTAGTATAAAGACATAACACTGCCCTGGGGCAGGCAGAGTGCCTGGAACTGTCCTGCTGGACGGACCTTGGCTGGACAGGTGAAAATATTTTTAGAAAAGGTACAATAAACAACCTTGAGACCAAGAAATGAAGAGCCCCGACTCCTTCTTCAAGCACCAGGCTGGGAAAAGAGACTTTTGAACTTTTTTCAGGGTCACTCCAACCAGCGAGAGATCCCGACACCCAGAGAGGCTCTGAGCCCCAGCCCTGCATCCCCCTGGCTGCCAACTCACTCTTTGCTCAGGGATGCAGCCCTGCTTCCCGTGGATCCCAAGGAAATCTGGAAGCAGCACCTGACTCTGGCCTGCTTGGAGCAGTTTCTGAGCATTTTTCTGGCTCTGAAAAAAAAAAACCCAGCGAGGACTTGGCTGCTACAACACTCTGTGAGGGAGCAGGGAAGAAACCCACATGTCTCCTTGTCCTCTTTTTCCCTGTCTGGCCCTAGGGCAAGGGGACAAGATGCCCCTGTGAAGAAACAAAATCCCAGCATGGAAAATCCCCTAGGGAACTTGGCAGGGCTCTCCCAGGAGGAGGCAGGGAGCCGAGAGCTGGTGCTGCTCATCAGTTGAACGTTCTGAAGGGGTAAATTAAATTCATTCATCTCATCCCAACTCTCAATGGCAGCGTTTTCACCCAACACACACGTTCCTGACAATCAGCTTAATTTACTTCAATAATAAATGAAAAAGGGAAGTTTTCCTTTATAAGAGAAATCAGGACCAAGTGCCACGGCGCTTTTTGTGTGGGTTTTTTTTAAAGCAAACTATTCAACTCGTTCTCTTTAAATAAAATGATTCCTTCATCTATTATTCATTTGAAATACAGAAGGAGGACACAAGAGACTGGAAGCGCATGGTTTGTTTCTGACACCTCTGGAATAGTTTTTAGGAAGACAAAATGCACAGAGCTTAGGGGTTTGGTAGTTAGGAGCCCAAAACTTCCATTTCCTCTGGTTTATGATTTTATAATGTTGCCCATCACTCTGGTGTCTCCATGCAAATCTTAGCTGGCTGAACCTGTGTTATTTGCTGGCTGGGATTGCTCAAGGGCTGAGTTTTGTCCTGTGCCCACACGTGTGAGATGCAGCTACACATATTTACACCAAGCTGTGATACAGGTGACTGTAACAGCCAAAACACCTCCAGCTTCAGTCAGGATATTCCTTAGTGTTCCAGATTGCAATGCAAGATGTATTCTATTACCATCTGTATGGCAGATTATCTTTTGTCAAGTGGGCAGTTTGCCTTATCTCTCTCTGAGTGATCACATTCACCCCTCGCTGGGAGGGGACACCTGCTGATAACAGCTATTGAATGTCCCTGCATGGCTGGTAAGAACTACAGCATCCCATTGGGAGATGTGAGCCCAGAGGGAGGAGCCAAGCATTCCTACCTGGATATAATCTGGAGATTCTGGAACACCAGCACGACTTCTCCACTGGATTTCCCAGAGGAACAGCAGCTGCCTCTTCCCCTGGATCTTCAGAGGAAGAGACTGCACCTTTCTCCAGGATCCCTGCTCCAGCAGAACCACCCCTGACACTGCAGGAGGGCTGCAGCCACAATTCCAATGGGACTGCTGCCAGCACCCTGACCCACAGGGTGTCAGGTTGGGTTCTGACCCTGTCAGTGCCGTTCTAGTGTATTGCATTGTTTATTTTATCCTTTTATTTTCTTCCCTATTAAAGAACTCTTATTTCCTGCTCCCATATTTTTTGCCTGACAGCCCCTTAATTTAAAATTTATAGCAATTCAGAGGGGTGGGGAGGGTTTACATTCTCCATTTCAGGGGAGGCTCCCGCCTTCCTTAGCAGACTCCTGTCTTTCCAAACCAAGACACTTAGTGAAACACTCCTTGGGATTCAGCTCCTGAAATGTTGGTTATTCCCTTTATTAGGGGTAGCCTTGCACCAGGTACCCAGTGCAGCTGCAGACCTGTCTCCTTTCCACCCCAACAGGCAGGACTCACCTTCATCCCCCTCCATATCCTTTCAATATAAATATATAAGATGCACTCAGGGCTCTCTTTATCAAGAGAGACCAGCACCTCCAGAGGGCAATCCATCCAGGCAGCCTGTCTGGAGGAGATGAATGGCCTCTGGAGATGCCCATTTCTCTCCACCAACGAGGAGGGAGCCCAAGGCGACAAACCCCAAACGTTGACATCCAACTTTTAGACAGACAAGTCAGAGCAGATTAATCCAGCCCATTACTGGGGCCTTTAATTTTTGCTGGCTTGATTTACAAGTGCTTGCTCAGCACGTTGAGTCCCAATGTCACAACAGAGAGGGGGGCCCTGAAGAGTTCTTTGTCCTCTTCCCACCTTGGATGTGACCATCTGTACTCTGCCACACACCTCACGGTATCAAATGCAGATAAAATAAGAATTATTCTCGCTGCAAACTTTCTCTTGGAACTCTAAAAAAAAGTGAAAATGTTCAATTAAGGTACATTGTTACCAGAGTTTGTAACACACTTGGAGACGACAAGCTCTTTGGAAAGGAAGAATGTATCATTATCCTCATCTTGTAAGTGGGGAGATGGCTGAGTCATGAATAAAACACAGCTTTGGAGCCATAACCCACAGCTCTGTCCCTGTGGAAGCCAAGGGCATCCTGGACTCATCCCACAGCAGATTGTGCCCCAGCAGATTCTGCCCCTCTGCAGGGCTGAGTCCAGCCTGGGGGTCCCAACAAAGGACCTGGAGCTGCTGGACAGAGTCCAGCTGGAGCCCCTCTGCTCTGGAGCCAGGCTGGGAGAGCTGGGGGTGCTCACCTGGAGAGGAGAAGGCTCCAGGGAGAGCTCAGAGCCCCTGGCAGGGCCTGAAGGGGCTCCAGGAGAGCTGGAGAGGGACTGGGGACAAGGGATGGAGGGACAGGACACAGGGAATGGCTCCCACTGCAAGAGGGCAGGCATGGATGGGATATTGGGAATTGGGAATTGTTCCCTGGCTGGGTGGGCAGGCCCTGGCACAGGGTGCCCAGAGCAGCTGGGGCTGCCCCTGGATCCCTGGCAGTGTCCAAGGCCAGGCTGGACAGGGCTGGGAGCAGCCTGGGACAGTGGGAGGTGTCCCTGCCATGGCAGGGAGGTTTGGAATGAGATGAGCTTCAAGATCCCTTCAAGCCCAACCCATCCTAGGATTCTAAGATGAGACAAGCTGGGCTCAGAGGGCTGAACGTGAAGCCTTGCAGGTTTGAAACACTCTGCTTGTGATGGGAAGCAGAACAAACTTTTGAAACCAAGTTTTAGTGGGACTGAGGTGATGCTGAATGCCTTTTGCTGGCCCCTGGATCCCTGGCAGTGCCCAAGGCCAGGCTGGAGGGGGCTTGGAGCACCCTGGGATGGTGGGAGGTGTCCCTGCCCAAGGCACGGGGTGGAACAAGATGATTTTTAAGTCAAGATGATTTTTAAGTTTTCTTCCAACTCAAACCCTGCTGGCATTGTGTGATTCCAGCAGCAGCAGCAGGATGGGGGTGGCTTTGCCCAGCAGGGCAGAGGCTCTGGCACTGCCCCCATGCCCTCTCTGCTGTGGCTGCAGGGTGACAGCACCCCAAGGGCAGCTCCCAGCCCTTCCTCACAGCAGCTCACCATGCTCCTGTGTCGGGCAGGCCTGCCTGGAGCCCTCAGCACATCCATCTCACATCCTAACTGGGAGCCTCCCGGGGACTAATTAGGCTCCAGACCCCAATCAGTGCTTGTGGGTACATTTCAAGCTGCCTCCCACCGCGTCTGTGAGATGAATCCAGCCCTTGGCTATTCAGATTTTGTTAATTGCAGCTATTCCAGAGGCACAATGGAGCATTTTTTATTCCTGCAGCACTGTGTGCAAGCAGGTGGATCCCATTACTGTCAACTGGCAGCACCACATCCCTGCCCTCCCCACACCAGGGCTGCCACAGGTGGGAGCCTCCAGCTGCAAGGAGGAGGTGAGCTCCGGAATGTTATGAGTAGAACAGCTGCCCATTTTTTAAAAGGTTGCAGAGTTCACAGGTTGGGCCAGTTGCTGCCAGGGTGTAGTTCTAACTGTTTGTTGTTGTAATCACCTGTCATTTTTGTTAGCCACCTGTTGATGGTTAAGAATTCCCCCTTTCGTCGAGTGACACCCTGCTGCTTCCTGGAGGATGGCACGGTGAAGACGAGGGGACACCGAGTGGACATGCAAATGACATCGGATCCAGCATGCAACGGGAGAGACCCCTCACCAAACCTAGCCAAAAACCCCTAAAAACAACAAGCCAACACAAAATTGATGAATCAAAGCAATGTCTAGATGTGAGGAACAGAATCTGGTATTCGCCAAGACCTTTTTACCCCTCACCTAAACTAAAGATGTCAGCTATACAGAGGACCTCGAATGCTAAATCAGAAAATCTAGGGAATCTGCTGCTGCTCTCCTGAGTATGGAACCCCCAGCTCTGCCACAGGCCTCCTCCTCCGTGCCACTCCTGGGAGCAGTGGCAGTGTGAGCGCAGACCCATTGGTTATCCCCACCCGAGCTGATGGCTTTTAATAAACGAATTAAAAAGGAGAAAGATCTCCTGCCCTATTTATTTCAGTGACCAGCCTGGGAAAGGAGTGCAAAGTTGGTTTTGGACAAAGCTGCACTCTTCCTCCTCCTCCAAGTCACTCCTGGGAGCAGTGGCGGCATGAGTGTGACCCGTTGGTTCTCCCCACCCGAGCTGATCACTTTTAATAAAGGCATTAAAAAGGAGAAAAGTCTCCTGCCCGTGTTTATTTCATGAAGGAGTTGTCTTCCACAACAAGAAAATGCCTGGACATCTCCTGCTTAACACAGGAGGTCTTGCTGACACTCTGCCCGACCTGTTCACTCAGCTGAAAATTGCAGACTCACCTCTCTCCACCTGGGAACGCACCTCCCTGCTCTCAGGGTAATGAAGTCCAGGTCCATAAAGCAACACACGCAGAGCTGGCCCTAAGTGCACCCTTAGATCGCCTTCCCAGGGTTTTTGTCCATCTGCCCACAGGCCACTTAATTAAAAGTTAATTTTTCCCTCAGCAGTCCTTGCTAGGCAGGGCAGAGGGGAGGCTGGAGCAGCGGCTCCTCAGGGCAGCCTGGGGCAGGGCTTGCTCTCAGCCGTGATTCCCCTGGGCTGGGTGCTTGAAGTGGCTCCTGGACGAAGCTGGGAGGGTTATTTTGGTTTTCTTTTGCAATGTAGATCTATTCTTCTGGAATAAATTTTTACCACTTCCCAAGGATTTCTGCTCATTCTTACATCCATGAGAGCACTGCAGCTGGAGGAAGGTGGAGACAGAGCAATCCAGAACTTGGAGAGGCAGTGATTTACCCCTAGGAGGATGGAAAAATGAAGGACAATACACTGGAGAGCGGAACAAGGCAGGAACAACAAAACCACCTCCTGTCTTCACCTACCCCACTTCACACCCATTCCACACTTCTCCTCTGTCCTTTCCCTCTCCAGCATTCCCAGCTCCATGCCCTGGCTGGGCTCCTCCATCTGGGTCCCCATGGGTGGCAAACAGGGACGCCAGCTCTGCCACTGATCAGTGTTTGGGGACTTTTTGGGAACTTCCATCAGGCTGCCTTGCCTTCATTACACCAGGTAATGAACACTCATCCATCTTCTCAGCCACAGCACCAATGGAAACAGGGCTGAGGAGTGTTAATGGGGCTGTGGAAATCATTGGCACCTCATGAAGGGAAGCCCCGGGGGTGTTTGGCAGGGTTTGGGGGCTTTCTCAGAGAAGATGCCAGAGGTTTCATCTGTATCTGCACTGCTGATGCCTTGGAGTGGCTGCCTGGAACAGAGGCCAGACAGAGCTAGAGAATGAAGTGGGGATTTATTGAAGGGCTTTACCAGACACACCTTGGGCAGTCAGAGCCTCCCAGAGGCTGCACCCAGCATGGACAGGGGTGATGAGTTTTTCAGGCAGATTTAAGTCTGGTGCATTTACATATCATTAATCTTCCAATTACAGCTTCAGCTAATGAAGCCACATTCCCCCAGTTTGCTCCTCCCCAATTCACTTTTATTTGTACTTTTCTGGTCCTGAGGCTGTTGGGTGTCCTTGGGTTCCAGGCCCAGAGGAATTGTTTTGTCTGATCAAGATGTGAAGACAGAAGCTGACACTTCATATGGAGTTAGAGTTATGCACTAATGCAGCACAGAATTTGGAAAATATAAAGGTTAAAATCTCAAGGCATCACTAGCAGCAGCTCCTCTGGGATAATGTGTTTAAGGGAGAGCCCTGGACCTTCACCAGAGCCCAACCTCCTCTGCAGATGTTTTGCAGCTGGATGCCAAAGGAACAGGGGAAACGATTCAGTACCCAAAGGAGGCGTGGAGCTTCTGAAGGCAACGTTCCACATTTAATCAAGACTAAACAATCCCTGCCACTCTTCTGAGAGTGTTTGCTGCTGATGTTTGCAGCAGCAAACATCCCAGCCTCACAGGTGAGCAGTAATCTCAATAAAGTCACGCTCCAGTACCTTCTCCTTAGCCCTGCTGAAGAAACATCCCTCATTACAGAGCTCACACACAGGATATCAGATCCCTCTCTCTCCTTAGCCTCAGTATTGCCCCAAAAATTAATATTTTCTACAGCGATTAAGTGCTCTCAAGAGCACTTAAAAAAAAAGAACACAACAAAACAATCCCACTCCCCCCAAAAAATTTAACAGTACTCCCTCAAGGATGATAAAATTATTTAAAATAATCAATATTCCCACAGCAAGAAGCCAACAATTTTTGAGAACAATTTTTGAGACTTCATCCAGTAGCAGCACTGTGGATCTTCCTCTCCCAACTCAAGGCTGAATTTCCCAAGGATCCAACAACTCCTTGGAAAAGGAGCCACCAACCCAGTCCAAGCTCAACCTAATATGAAGAAATTCAAACATTTTGCCTCCAACGTGGTTGGAAGTTTTTAGGGAGGAGCAGATCTGAGAGTCAAGAGCAGCCTCTAGTTTCAAAGGCCAGAACTGTGCTCTGCCCTGGACCCTCCCCAGCTCCAGGAGCTTTGCTGACCTCAAAAGGTGCTGTTGCCACTCTCTTGGAAGCAAAGCTCCTTTTTGCGGCAGTCCTTCCGTGTTATTTTAGCAGCTGCTGTCTTCCAGGCTGCTGGAGTAAGAGATTAATGCTTTAATTATCCCGTGTGAGAGCTGGAGGCTGAGCCTGTGGATGCTATACAGCACTGGCTCCTGGCACTCGTGGATCTAGAGGGACTGCACACAAAAATCCTGCTGGAATCCAAGTGAGGAATAAAAGTGGAAAAAGAAGTAAGACAGCAATCAGAATAATGTGCTTTTAATGCCTAATATCTCACAACCAGCTGGGGCTAGAAATGAAAGCTTCCTGCTTGTTGCAACTGGGGGTTCCTGTCTTGCAAAGATTTTATCCCTCCCTTCTCCATCCCTGGTGGTGCAGGAGGCACCAGATGCTGAAGTGTCCTGCCTTTGCTCCATGCTCTGGAACATCTGTAAGCACCTGATCACCCTTCCTTCCTCACCCAGACAGCTCAGGGCTGCATCAGCTGCTCCTGCATCCCTTCCTTGGACACAGAGCTCTGCTGCATCCCCGGCATGGACGAGGATCCAGGAGAGGACAACCAAGCTGGATTCCTTCATTTTCCAGCAGTAACTCCTCCATCTCCTGTGGCAGCTCTGGGGCTGGCTGATGGCACAGCTGGAGCATCATCCCTGCTGGTTCTGCAGCCCTGCCATTTTCCTGTTTTCCTGCTCTCCTCTTCCACTCCTTGTTTTTCTCCCTCTGCCTTTGCTCTCTCACCACCTCAGCCTATTTTTCTCTCCTCTCCCTGCTCCCCACCATCCCTCTCTCTGCTCCCCCTCCTTCCTACTTAGGAGGAGATCAATATACTGGGAATGCTGACTAGGGAATTAAATCCAGCCAGCCTGTCTCTTTGAGAGACCTCTCACTAATCAGCTTGGATGGATTCCTATTCCCCCCTCCACTCGAGGATGAATTCCTCCATCCCCGGTTCCTGCCAGCCCGCACACAAGGAGGCAAATGTCTCTCTCATCTGCTCTGCACTCTGCTTTTCCTCTCCATGTCTGGATCAAGCAGGTTGGAGGCAACAGCAGCACTACCTTGCCTGCTTCTATTTTCTGTCTGAGCTGTGATCCCGACTGGAACGTTGTCCGTGAGTGAGTAATTCCATCCTCTCAGCTGTGGGCTCCGTCTGTAGCACGTGGGGCTTCTGTGCTTTGGCATGGCTCTTCTCAGAGCACAGCTGAGAAGGAGAATGGTGCAAATCACGCTTTTCAGGGGCATGTTTGTTGTCCTCCATGCCTGTCAAATGAGGAGTTCCACAGGAATTGTGCTTATGGATGTGCTGTCATGCCTGCCACGCTCGGGGTTGTCCCCTGCCTCGCTCTGCTAGAGGGAATGTTCAGGCAGAGGCTCCCCAAAAACCAAGGGCAGGGCAGAGGATGGAAATCAGGCAGCCCAGCTCACACAAAACTCCGTAAGCCCAGCCTCAAATTGCAAAGGTTCTGCCATAATGGCTAAATCCTGCCTGGATTTGTCCCACAGTGATTTCTGCAGCTCTGAGATCTGCTTGTTTGACCCCAAACCACAGCTGACATATCCCACTGCCTTTTCCAGCTGTTTTTTTATCAGAGAGTTCTGAAAAGGATCGGTTGGGAAATGTCGAAATGTTTCTTTTTGACATTTCTGCTTCCTGACATTCCTGAACTGCAATGTTTAACTTGGGCTTTTTGGGCTCAATCAAAGCACCACATTGGGATTTGGTTCCTGCAACGCAGGAAAAACATGGATAGACAATAAGGGATGTGGTGATCGAGATGGAAACCTGGCCCATGAGGCCCCTGATCCAAAATATGATCCCCAGGGCACAGCAGAGGGATTCACACATCAGTATTCAACTAAAGGAAAATTTTGGTTTGCTTTGATGAAAAAAGATGAACCAATTTCAGCTGCCCAAAGCTGATCTCGCTAGAGCCCTCAGAGCAAAATAATATGGAAAGGGGAGGGGGAACACCGAGTCCTCATAAACATAATTAAAAACAAAAGTCAATTTTGTAGCCTCCCCGTGTTCCTCAAACAGGCAGTCCCATGAGCAGCCCAGCTAATGAAGCCTGGCTGCCTATGGATCGGTGTCTCACGGCTCAATTCTCTGATGTCTAATGAGGTGCAAGCTCTGATCAAAGTTTTCCCCCACCGTTGGGGAATTCATAACAATGCACTCATCTGGGAGCAGGCTCATCCTCCCAGGCTGCACAGGAGGAGCTGCTGCTGCCTCTCCTCCCACGGCCGCTCTCACTGGGTGGCTCCTCAGCCCCTCACCAAGCTGCCTACACCCACCCCACAACCTGGGGGTGCAATCTGGTTGAAAGGACTGGAAAACATCACAGGCACTCACACAGAGCCCCAGGGAACCTGCTTCCCCAAAACTCCAGCTCTGAAGAGTTTTCCAGAGACTTCCCAACAGAGGATGCTGCGAGGTGGGCACTTGAGCCGTTTGCATGAGAAGGGAATGTGCAAACAGTGATAGGCAGATCATGATAGAACAGGAGGCAATGGTTTTAAACAAAAAGAGGATGGATTTGGATTAGGCATTAGGAGGGAACTCTTCCTTGTGAGGATGGGAAAGCCCTGGCACAGGATGCCCAGAGAAGCTAAGTGGCTGTCCCATCCCTGGATGTGTCCAAGGCCAGGTTGGAGGAGGCTCTGAGCAGCCTGGGATAGTGGGAGGTATCCCTGCCCATGGCAGGGGGTAGAACTGGATGAGTTTAGGGTCCTTTCTAACACAAGCCCTTCTGGGATTCTATGTTGCAGCAGCAGGACAGAGCCCTCCTAATCAGACCCTGGTGTGTCCCCACCATGGATCCAGCACTTGCATCACCCCCTTCTCTCCTAGAACCACAGGAAAGCGGGAGAGAAGGACACCAAAAAAGAATTGAGGTGTGTGGGAGGAGAAGAGATGCAGCTTGGTGCGAGGGGAGGCAGGCAAGGAGCTGTAGGAGCTCACCAGCTGCTGGTCCTTTATTCAAGCAGAGGATCACGACTGATGCAGAGGTAATTTCCGTGCATGGCTGCCTAGGCAGGATGCAAGGGAAGTGAACCAAACTCTGCGCTGACATGTGTACGACTACGCCTGTGCGCTTAAACATGCATGCAAACAAGCTCTGCTCCTCCAAACCCTCCCATAGGCTCATCTCTGCATCCAAATGAAGCAAAATCAGTGTTTACCAGCATTTCTAGAGCTCACTGACAGCCAAAACACAAGATTTCAGCTGTTGAGGCCCTCCAAGGATTATCGTGTTTGTAGTGCTGGGTTTTTCATCAGCCTTTTCAGTCGCTGGCAGAGATGTCAGAGGCAAGCAGGACTGAGCAGGGCAGGACACACCATGCCTTGATGTGTGCCCACTTGCCCAGGACAGATGGGTTCAAACACACCAGCGGAGTCTGTGCAAGCCCCAGCAGCACAGGAGAACCTCACAGACCAAGGGAAGGCAGAAGGAGAATGGAAACAGAATTTTCCCCAGTCACAGCCCCAGGTTGTGTCACAGGTGAGAAGATGCACAAGGCAGTGGGAAGATGCAATTCCCTGCTCCATCATTCCCTCTGAACCCAGCTCACAGGGACATAGCTCTGGTATCATTTAAAGAGTCCCAGGATAGTTTGTGTTGCAAGGGACCTTAAGGACTATCTCCTTCTGACTATCTCTGTCATGGGCAGGGACACTTTCCACTAGACCAAGTTGCTCCAAGCCCTGTCCAACCTGGCCTTGAACGCTTCCAGGGACGGGGCAGCCTCAAGCCAGCCATTCTGGGATTGTTTGATGGCAAAGCCCTGGTGAGATGCCTTGAGCAGGAGGTCAGGAGCTCAGGAGCTCACTGCTGCAGGGGGCTGGATGCCTTTGGCTCAATACAAAACAAACTGAACCAAACTGCCCCAACCTGTGGCATCAGGGCAGGCTAGGAGGTTAGGGGGAAGCTGTCACTGCCAAGGCATGAAGGGATGTGCCAGCCCTGCTCCAGCCAGAGCCACAGATGCTGGTGGCTGCCAGTGCCCAGCCAGGGGGGCAGATGGCTCTGCCCTGATCGGAGATGGCTGCGCTCCTGCTCTTTGCATTGGCAGCCTCTGCTCACTTCCATCACTGCAGCTCTGTGTGAGCTGAGCCCCAGAGCCCAGCCAGCACTCGGTGCCCCCACTCAGTGCCCTCACAGAGCCCCCCTTGCAGCCAGGGCTGCTCCCCGTGCCAAGGAGAGGCAAAGGAGGCATTACTGCTGCCACCCCATCTGGGGACACCTCTGAAACAGGCATCACACTTGACCCTCATCCTCTTCTTAATTACCAGTGAGGGTATTAAATTGCAGCCTTTTATTCATGGACAGGTGTGTGTCTTTGTCAGAGGCCCCTGCTTAAATCATCCACCTCGTCTCCAATAACAATGTTAATGATGCTCAGAGCCAGCGCTGGACTGTAAAACATATTTCCCTGATGTTTGTTCAATAATTCTCTGAGAATTAAAAACATCTATTACCGGCTGCAGGATGCTGAGAGGCCCCTGGAGCAGAGACCAGGCTGTAACTCACGGAGGGGCTCATCTGATGCTGCAGATGCTGTTATCCCAGTCCCAGGCTCTGGCACTCAGGGGCTTTTGACTCAGTCCCAAGGTGTGGGCGCAGCAGCACAGCCACAGCACAGGATTGAAGGTTATCAGCCACATCCACATCCCTGATGTGCTCCAGGAGTGCTCACGGGACACAACATCTCCAGCTGCCCTTCACCACCCCACCACCATCGCTGGCACTGTTGTTATCTAAAACCACTGGGGCCTTTTCAAGGCTCCATTTGGCAAAACTTCCCAAAACCATTGCTCTTGCTCTGCATGGCTCACAAACTCAATGGAAAAAATGGGGGAGGAAAGCTGCTGAGGGAAGGAAAGCATGTAAGGAGGGAGGATGACGATGTGCCACTCGGTGGCACTGCAGGAAAGAAGCCCAGGTGTCCCCAGCCACATCACCACACTGCTAAAAATACCCAGGCATCACCCAAACCTCCAGCCACAGAGCGTGTGAAAAAGCTGCCTCGACAGAGACCGTGCCACAGAGTAGTCCCCATGCCTGTCATGACTTCTGGCAGCTCGGAAATGTTGTTTCTGGAAAAATATTTATCCTGTTAATGAAGCCGAGGCAGCAGCAGAGGCCCCAGAAGGTCAGAGCAGCACTCGCTGCAATCAACTCCCTTCACAGCGCCTGCTGAATGGGGCGCTGATTGCAGATGCCAATCAGAGCACTCAATTTTCCCTGCCTATTTGAGAATTAAAACATAAAGGCCCTTTCCCAGACACTGCATTTAGGGGTGGTTTATATAACATAATCTTGTGGGCAGAAAGCCAGATGGATTCGGAGGGTGGGATACTGGAGTTGAGCGACTCCGTGAAGATAGAAAATACATCTTAGGACATGAACTCCAGGGAGAGTTGGAGAAGGGATTGGATGCTGCTGTCCATGGAAAACCCCCCAGCATCACCCAGAACCTCCAGGACACAGGGTTTTCCTGCAGCTTCCTGACCGAGCTGTTTCCAGTGGCCACCAGCCAAGATGCAGACTGCTGGTTTGGTTCTGCTGCCTGTTATTTTTAATTATTATTGCTATTTCCGAGCATCTTTGCGTCTCACCCAAACAATGAGACAGTTGGATGATCAGCAGGCAAGAGGAGAAATGAAAACAAACTAATCCAGTCCTGAAACAAACGCTTCCGATCGTAAAATTCACAACGCTCAACGGCTGCGGAGCGCCCGGGCTCGTCCCGCAGTAGGCGCTCACAATTTCCATTTAAATCATCAGAATTAAAGAGCAGCACGAGTCAGAGCATCTGTCTCAAGATTTCTGTGCCTTCCCATGTCCCCACGAGCACAGCTGTTTGGATCAGAGACGGAGGGGGGAGCTACAAATTCACCAAAGGCTGATGGAAATTAGAGTGAGCTGGAGATTTTCTGCCTGTGCATCCCCAAGCACAGGGGATGAGATGTCATCACACTGAGCTGGGTCCCAAGGGGTGACAGGGAAGTCACCTTTTGCCCAGGGAAGTGGCAGAATCACCATCCTGGGAGGTGTTCAAAAGGAATGTGGATGTGGCACTTGGGGACATGAGTTGGCAGCTCTGGAGGAATGGTTGGACTCGGTCTTAAAGGGATTTTTCAGCCATGACAGCACACAGAGGACCAGACTTTCACCTTTTCCAGGGTTTTCAGCAGAATTCAAAGAAGAGTCAAGCAGGAAAAGGTGTCAGGTAACCACTCATTCAGGAGATGGAAGGGAGACATTCCAGAGCTGGAAAGCCAACTTCAGCTGGACACTGGACCCATCCCCTCTGCATCCCAGGCTGGGATCCCAGGGCGGTGTGTGTCACCTCTTTGCTGAGGCTGTCCCTGCTCCTTGCATGCTCCGAGCATGCATTGGTAAGCAGGCACTGATCAAATCACTTGGGATCATTTCCCTTTTGTGACGGCGTTCACAGGGGTCTGAGGATGAGGGAAGAGAGGAGGATCTGACTCCATGTTTCAGAAGGCTTGATTTATTATTTTATGATATATATTACATTAAAACTATACTAAAAGAATAGAAGAAAGGATTTCATCAGAAGGCTAGCTAAGAATAGAAAAAGAAAGAATGATAACAAAGGTTTGTGTCTCAGAGAGTCTGAGCCAGCTGACTGTGATTGGCCATTAATTAGAAACAACCAACATGAGACCAATCACAGATGCACCTGTTGCATTCCACAGCAGCAGATAACCATTGTTTACATTTTGTTCCTGAGGCCTCTCAGCTTCTCAAGAGGAAAAATCCTAAGGAAAGGATTTTTCATAAAAGATGTCGGCGACACCCTTTGGCTCAGGTATGGAGTTTTCCCTCATTTTACTCTTAAATCAGCAAGCTCCTCCAGCCCTTGTCACCCTGGGGAAGTGAGGAGCTGAAGGCAAAGCTTTTCCAGGGTGGGCAAAGCCACTCAGGGTTGGCTCTGGTGTGGGACGTGGGATGATCCAGCTGAGAGCCAGTGCTGGGACAAGAGCCACCTTGTTGGGAGGAGAAAGAATAGGCAGTGCCCCAGGCAGCCCTTGCTGGGACATGGAAATGTGTGTGTAACCCCCAGGGACACATCCAACCCTCCCATCGTTTCCATCTTCTTCTTCACAGTCACAGGGAGGACAGAGAGGATGTGAGAAGGGGAAGAAAAAAGAAAAATCCCAAGGAAATAATCCTGCTTCCTCCAGACTGCCCCTTCCCCCATAAAGCCTCCCTGCGCAAGCTCATGTCAGCACATGGGTTGTGCACCTCAGAGCTGCTCTTTGCAGCTCTGCTTTGGTGACAGCAAAACATGGACATTTCAAACCCCCCCACGGACCCTCCTGGTGTGTTTGTGCTCATTCATTCCCTTCCCTCACAGCCCACCAGAGAACACATCTGCTCCCTGATCTTGCCACCGCATGGAAACGCTGCTCTCGAGTGCCTCTACTCCAAAACAAGGCTTTAATTACAGGAGAAGAGAGCCCATCAGATCTCTTAATTTAGCATCTCTTCCTATTAATTAAACCACAAGACATTTAAAGTAGAAAAATGTTGGTGGGCAGCTGAAATCAGCCCCCCGGTGGTGTTTTGGGAAGGTAAAGGATCCCCACAGTCCTTGATTTCTGCCCCGGGGGTTGGAATGAGCAAAGTGTTAGCTCCAGCTATTTTTGTGCAAATAAATGTCACCAATTTGTGGCTGCCAGTAGGGAGCAGCACGGCAGCTCTTTAGGATACTCCAGGGAGCATGGAGCAGCGCTGGAGAAGTGCCCCTCTGGATCCCAAATCCCTCCTGGATCCCCAGGGTGTGCAGCAGCCCCCAAAGCCCTCCATGCCAGGCGAGAGCAGGAGAGCTGCAGCTCACTGAACCCCAGGAAAGCAGCTCAGCCCAGAGCTCAGCACCCTCCTTGGAGGCGGGATGGCCGCTGAGGGATGGCTCCAAAGGTGCTGTGACAGCCACGGGAGCTGACACAACTCCCAGGCTGGCAGGAGCCGCGTGGCGCTCGGGATCTCCGAGCCTCGGTTTGTGTGTGGGTATGGGAGCGTTTCTATCTGTGCTGGCTACTCATCCAGCGAGCAAATATCCCCTGCCTGAAGCAGCCTCTGTGTGTGCAGATACCAGCGAGACCCACCAGAAGAAGGATAAAGAAAAAAAAATTAAAAAAACCCAACCCAAAACCCAAAGCCTTCCTCCGGCATTCATCATTTTAATTAGCGGAGCTGTGCCTGGAATCTCAATGGGAGATTATACCATGAAGAGAGCCAGGCAGAATAGCACAAGTGGCTCCTCTCACTTCAGAAATGAACGGAGCTGCCTGTGAAATTATTAGAAATATTATGTGTCCCATTTCCAGACCAACACGCTCATCCTGGCTGCTCAGGCCAGCAGCCAGGGTGGTTTCAAGCAGGGTGACATTTCCAGCACCCATGTCCTGCCAAATCATTCACCCTCAAGGCTCGGTCCTTCATCCCCATCTCCCTCTTCACCCACCCAGACTTCCCTTACATGCCCCTGGCATGGGAATATAAACACTGGGAAGTGAAGGAGGCTTCAAGCACAGTCAGCCCCACGGCACTGAGTTGCCTACACATCACACACAGCAGGCACCATCCATATGGATACACCAAGGAAATTAATAAACACACAGACACCAATCTTCTGTGTCCCAAATGTGCTCAGATAATCGTAAAAACCATGGGAGTACATAAAAACTTGCTCCCTTTTCCTTGCAGCTGCCTTGTTCTCTCTTATAAGGGTTAAAAACTTCCTCTGCAGAGATTAAAGCCATGATTTCACATTAAATACACCACCAGCTCGGAATGCACAGCCCTGGCTGTGTTTGTGCATCTGCTCTGAGCACCGGCAATCCTCAGGGACCACTTCTGCTGGCCATGAGGGAGAGATAACGGGATGGCAGCACAACCCCACATCCAGCACTCCCTGTAAATTGTTATGACCCACCCAATTGCCTGAATAAATAGGTAGTGAACAGGAAGCTAAAGAATCACCCCAATTTGTCTCCCCTAAAAGCCTCCTTGCTGTAATCTCATTTCTTTATTCGAGGCACCTTGGCTTTTTGTACAGAGCCCCTACTCTGCCTCTGTGAGCAGCTCTGAGGCTCTTTCCC
>NW_005054489.1:173445-184676 GCF_000277835.1 Geospiza fortis | reverse complement strand
CTCAGGAACAAAATGTAAACAATGGTTATCTGCTGCTGTGGAATGCAACAGGTGCATCTGCGATTGGTCTCATGTGGTTGTTTTAATTAATGGCCAATCACAATCCAGCTGGCTCGGACTGTCTTGGTCAGTCACAAGACTTTGTTATCATTCCTTTTCTATTCTTAGCCAGCCTTCTGAGGAAATCCTTTCTTCTATTCTTTTAGTATAGTTTTAATATAATATATATCATAAGCTAATAAATCAAGCCTTCTGAAACATGGAGACAACATTCTCGTCTCTTCCCTCATCCTAAGACCCCTGTGAACACCATCACAGTTCTGTGCTGAATCGGAGCCTACAAACGTGTCCACATCCACTCAGCCTTCCCAGGATGAAATAGAAACGAGGCAGCACTGGCTGGAAACTCAGCCAAAAGCCCCTTGCTGAGGTTAAGAATTCCAAGGGTGGCACGGGAAGGAGTTAAAGCTGCTCTGTGAGGTTTCACACGCGGCTTTCGGGAGCTTGGCTGGCACCTCTGACAAGCACCAACACGCCTCGAGGCAGCCTGGTGCTCCAGGAACATGCCAGGGCTCCAGAACCATCCCAGGGCTCCAGAAATATGCCAGGGCTCCAGAAACATCCCAGGGCTCCAGTAAGATCCCAGGGCTCCAGTAAGATCCCAGTGCTCCAGGAACATCCCAGAGCTCCAGGAACATCCCAGGGCTCCAGCAGCATCCCAGGGCTCCAGAAACATGCCAGGGTTCTGGAAACATCCCAGGGCTCTGGGATGGACAACCTGGTGCCCCAGCAGCACCCTGGTCAGCCTGCTGCCCCAGGAACACCCCAGGGCAGCTCCCACAGCACCCCTGGCAGCCTGGAGCTCTGGAAGTCCCTCCACCCCCTTTGCAAGGCAGTGGGGGAAGCCTCCTACTCCCTAAAAAACCTCCCAACCTAATGGTGGAAATGCAAATCAGAGCTAGTTCTGCTTATTAAAGCAATTCCGTGGCGGAGAGGACGTTCCAGGAAAAGCCGCTTTCGGAGATGATGAGTGCAATTTGTAGATCGTTATCGCTCGGATAAAATCAGAGGACTTTAAAACAATTGGAAATGTTGAGTTTAGACCATCTCCCCTTGGGATATAATATCTGCTTTAATGCTGCTGCGTGTGAGCAACGCTGGAAGTGCCGGCAGTGATGCATTCCCAGCGCAGAGAGCCGGGATCTGCGGCTCTGGGAACAAACCCTCCCGAACCAAAGGAAAGGAAAGACATCATTAGCCAGCGGCAACGGCGCTTTCATCCTCCCCTTGGGCGGAGAAAAGCCACCTCTGTCCCTTGCAGCCACTCTCTGGCAGCACCTAAGTGGTGTTCGAAACTTGAAAAAACTTATGGGAGGAACCAGAGGTGGGAAAAGCCTCGGAGACCTCCCAGAGGGATGGCAGGGGCTAAGTAAGGTAAGAGTGATGCCTTAGGAGTTTAGCTGTTATATTTTCCATCTATTTGTAACCCTGCAGTACTTTAGTGTAGAACTCCAAATTCCACACTCAGTGGGAGCTGCTGCTTCCCCATTCTGGGCAGACACAGCAATTCCTCTCCAGGCCTGGCAATCAAGGACACCTCACTGCCTCAGGCCCCAGAGATGGAAACAAAAGGGAGTTGGGGGAGTAAACCTGGGGTCATTGACTTCATTAGCTGAAGCCGGAATTGGCAGATTCACCCCCAATATGCAAATGGACCAAACTTATAAAAGTGTGAAACCCGTGACCATTTTTTGGGTGTAGACCCTGGGGGGCTTTGTCTGCCCTAAATGTACCTGAATAATAAACATAATTGCTTTCAATAAACATAATTGCTTTTTATTCCCTTAATTTTGTCTGGCCTCTGTTTTTAGGTAGTCCCAACAAGCCATCAAGACAAAGAGTTTGACTCTAAATTGAGAATTTATTCAGAGGCAGAAAAAGCTTCTCCGCATGGGACATTTTCTCACTCCAACTCTTCCCACTCAGCACTTGCCACAATCCTCCATCCCCTGCACATCCACAAAAATCACATCTCTGGACTGAAGCCAGGCTGGAGCAGTTAAGAGAACTCAAAAAAACACATCCCTCTGACTCCACACATGGTCCCCTGCCCCAAGTAAATCCATGATGCCCAACATCCATCCACTGAAAACACAATCAGCGAGGGCAGGTCAAGGCTTGGCCAGCCTGGAGCTGTTTAGGAATAATAAGGGGAAGGTACCCTCCTGCCTTTCCAAAAGGGAGCCCACTGAACCACAGGGAGAAGGGATGCTCACAGATGATGGTGTTGGGGAAGATGAAACAGGAAAGCCTTATCAATATGATTGCCTGGCAAAAAATTTTGAGAATATAGAAACTATAAGCCAGATTGAAATGAAAGCAAGCTTTGAGATACCTCAGTTACTGAACAACTGGAAAACAATGGTGTGGCTGGCTGAAGGTGATCCCCTTTTGATGGAACAACACCCTCTGCTTGCAGACAGGCCCAAGGCTCAGAGCAGACCCTACAGCTTGGCAGAAGGGGCCCAAAGAGGAGTTTTTAGGGTTTAAAATGTAACGCAGTATGGTAATGTAATGATTCTTACAGGCTGTATGTAAATGCTATAGGATTTGTATCTTGTACTAGATTGGTTAGTGAGAATTGGAATATTGTTCTAGATGGATAATGAGATGATTTGCTCTTGCAATTAAAAGATAACTACTGTGTGAATATTAAGAAAAGCTTTAGTGATGTACAGTTATGTTATTGTGGTTTAGATGTCCTCTGTTCTCCCCACAGTTCCCTTTCCCCCTGTATTGTTGCGGGCCAGGGCTGGCTGATGCAACCCCCAGGGGTATAAAAGCCTGAGCATCCACCTTGAAGATGAACCAGCCACGTGGTGTGCACAAGGGGCAGTTCCCAGTGCTGCAGCTTCTTCCTTGTGTAGTCCTTTGTTGTGTTTTTGTTAAGGTTTAATAAACCTTTTTAAATTTTCAAAGTGAGCAGTTGTCTCTCAGAATATTCAGCACAGAAGATTTATTGTATTGTAAGGGGAACTTCCCACCTCTCTGGGGCTCCTCTGGGGCTGCTCCGAGCTGTGGCTGGCAGCTCCACCCAGGCCCTTTGCAATAAACCACAAATTCCAAGCCCTGGTTTCAGAGATATCTCTCTGTCCATCCTGACCATCCTACCCCCTGTCGCTCCCACAGGATGGTGGCTCTTGCATCATCTCATGAATATTTAACAGGAAGCACTCTGGAAAGAGGAATGTTATTAAGGCTGGTGTCGTCTGTGGCTCCAAATGTGGCCATACATCAGATGTTGCCAGTCTGGTGTGTAAAACCCTCTCAGAGCAGCCGCTGGCAAAGCAGGTTCTTCACGGTGGGAATAAAAAAACTTAGGAAAAAATAAGGAGAATAAAGTAAAATCACAAGTTGTGGAGCCCTGGGGAGCTGCATGTGAAGGTTTGAGGGATACCCTACCAATAGATCAGACCTCCACAATCACCCACAGCCACACAGGCAGCTCCAAGAGGGGGAAAAGGGGAGGGGGAAAGGCAAATCCCAGTCAAACAGAATGCATTGGCTGAAAAGCAATCCTTGGCAGCAGTTTTGAGCATAAACACATTGTTGGCTGTTATTTTTCCCCTCCTGCAATGGCAAATTAATACTTTTATTGCTGCTGAAGATACTCTAATAACATTTATTCCAGCACTTTACTCTTTATTAAGATGCTTTTGACTTCTTTTAGGTTCTGGCTTTATTTTCCTTTGGACTATTGATATAATTTCTTTCCTCACCACCTTGACGACCCCAGAGGGATGGAAAAAGCCTGTTCCAGCTGAGAGCAAATCCATCTAAGGCCCTCTCCTGCAGGTTAAGAGCCAGATTGGGCTCCCACTCACTTTTTGGAGCACCCAGGAATCCTGGATCAAACCAAGCCCCTGCTTGTTGAAGCCAGTAAGTTTTTCCAAAATTGGGGATCAATCCCAAGGGCCCAGAGCAGTGTCCTGCCTTGAAATATGAACTTAAGTTCATATCTTTGGAGCTCTCAAGCTTCTCCCTGTTTGCTGCTGGGTTCCCTTGTTCACCCCTGTTCCCAACAGGGATAAAAGGAATAAAAACAAGTGATCCAAGGACATGCAGCCTGGAGGAGACCAATTCTGTTTGCATCCTGATGCTAACACATCACCTCAACCCCATAATATCCTTCTGAACTGCACAGACCTTGCCAGGTGTTCCTTTCCATTCCAAAACACCGATAATTCCTTTCATTAGGCTTCCACAACCTGGTTCCTCGCTCTCACTGCAGAATCAGGCATAGTTACAGAGGCTGTTGCTCATTGACCATCTGAGCAATGACTTATGAAGTGTATTTGGATAGGAAATAGGACTATTAAGGCACTTGGCAATATGGCAGGAGCAAAAGCAGCTCATCAGTTCATCATTCAGTTTAAAAAAAAAAATTGAAAATTATTTTCATTCCCTAATCACCATAATGAAAACCTGGGGAAGGGATGTGTGTGTGTGGAAAGGACAATGCACTGCTGGGATGGGCAGGGAAAAGGGGCTTAGAAATTCTCCCAAAAAAAGTGGCAAGACAATTGTAAGTGCAAAGACCAGGGGGATGGATCCTGCTTCTTCCTACCTTCAATGCCCTCAGCACCTGCAGCAGGCAGCTGGGGAGTCCCTGTGTGGCAGTCACATTTTTTGGAAAAATCCCTTTGCCCAGGATTTTTCTCCTGGGAAGCTGAGAAGCCTCAGAGAAAAGGGAAAACAATAATTATCTCATTTGCTTCTCCTGCATTTTGCTGCTTTGGAATGTGTTTGGACATTGTTTACCAACAGATTATTGTTTCATTGGTTTCATGTGAATTGTTTTGACTTATTGGCCAATCAGGGCCAAGCTGTGTCAGGGCTCTGGAAAGAGTCACAAGTTTTCATTATTATTTCTTTAGCATTGTGTAAGTGTCCTTTCTGTATTCCTTAGTATAGTTTAGTATAGTATTCTTTAATACAATATATTATCATAAAATAATAAATTAGCCTTCAAGAACATGGAGTCAGCATCATCATTCCTTCCTGCCACGGGGGACCCCGCAAACACAATATCCCTGTTTCACATGGAAACCTCTGGAACACCCAAAAAAGCCCAGGAAGAATCATGGAGTGATGAAGATGGTGTGGAGTGCAAAGACCAGGGGGATGGATCCTGCATCTTCCTACCCCAAATACCCTCAGCACCTGCAGCAGGCAGTTGGGGAGTCCGTGTTTCACATGGAAGCCTCTGGAACATGCAAGGAATCTGAGGAAGCATTACAGAACAATGAGGATGGTGTGGAGCACAAAGGCCAGGGGATGGATCCTGCATCTTCCTACCCCACTTACCCTCAACATCTGCAGGAGGCGGCTGGGGAGTTTCCGTTTCACATGGAAACCTCTGGAACATCCAAGAAACCCCAGGACGAATCATGGAACGATGAGAATGGCGTGAACGAAGGCTTGCTCCCTCCTCACCCATTTTCCACACCTGCACACCAAAGCACCACTGCTGCCCTCATGATTACAAGCCAGGCTCAGGCAATGCCAGTCCTGCTTGTCAGTCCCGAGCTCATTTAATCCGTGCATGTGTTTAATTCCCTCCATCCTGGCATTTCCCTCCTCTATCACTTTTCACAGCCTGTCAGTCCCCAAATCCTTTCCCGAGCAGCCACATGCCACAGCTAGTTAGGAATTACGCCGGCTGCAGCAGTCATTAGGCACTTCCCATGTCCTGCATGCAGCTGTGAACATTCCCAGTCCCGACAGACACAGATCAGCCCAGCGGGATGGGGAGCAGGGATGGCACCCGCCACGCTACTGCCTTCAAAGCTTTCAGCTTGTCAATGCTGTGCGCTTTTTCCTTAATATTTCAGAAGATTCCATTGGTTTTCTCTGCTTGAGGAGTTTCAGCACCCAAGCAGAGAGTTGTCATTGCCTGTTTATCCCACTGTGGCCCCTGTTGAAGGTGATTCACCCCTTACCCTTGTTGGAACCCAGGAAATTCCTCTGGCTGCCCTGCAGGACTTGAGCCCCTGCCCAGGGGGCTCAGAGACCTTGGCACAGAGCCCAAGACCCCTGTGCCTTTGATCTTGACCCATGGAAAAACAATTACCAACCTTTATATGAAGAATTACAAGTCAAAAGAGTTTAAGTAGAATAATAGTTTGTCACAGGGTGAAAAATAGATTTTTGAGGGTTTTAGAATGGGGACTTGGGGTCCCAGGATGGAGGAATCTGGGCGTGACTTGACCTTTTTCCTTCTTCTTCCTAGCCTCCATCTTCTGGGTGATGTTGACATTTTTAGATTGGTTTAGAGTAGAAGCTCACTGTCTAACATAGGTGATAGGCATTGGAAAGTTATGGTAGATAATGTATATGGAGTTTTTAGTATAAAAAATAACACCAGTGTGCCTCAACCTGACCTGCCAGACAGACCTCAGTGGGTCAGAGAAAGAATTTTATAGATAAGAAATAATAAACAACCTTGAGAATGAGAACAGAAGAATGCTGACTCCTTCTTCAACTGCCAGGCTGGGAAAAGAGGTTTGAATGTATCTCAGAGTCACTCTGACCAGCAGAGATTCTGAGAACCCTGATCATGTCTCCTGTTCCAGAGCAAACTCTCCTTCCAGCTTTCCCTGGGCAGCCAGAGGTGCCTGGAGCTGCCTCCTGGACTGGACACACCATTGCTGTGATTGCCAGGTCTGCAGAGGGGTTCAGACACCTGGAGATGTGGATCCAGTGCCTGGTGGCATTCCAGCACACAGCAGCTGGAGAGGTGCGGAAACCCACGGGACATAAATGGATCACCTGCTCCACTGCTGCCAGAACTCCTGGTGCCTCCATGTCCCCCTCAGTGCTACATCACTTGCTTGAAGTGTTTTGCTGCTAAGTCTGGTATGACTGTGTCCACAGGGGTCCAAGGATGAGGGAAGAGACAAGGATCTGACTCCATGTTTCAGAAGGCTTGATTTATTATTTTATGATATATATTATATTGAAACTATACTAAAAGAATAGAAGAAAGGATTTCATCAGAAGGCTGGCTAAGAATAGAAAAAGAATGAAATTATAACAAAGGCTTGTGGCTTAGACTCTTCCAAGCCAGCTGGGCTGTGACTGGTCATTAATTAGAAACAACCACATGAGACCAATCACAGATGCACCTGTTGCATTCCACAGCAGCAGATAACCATTGTTTACATTTTGCTCCTGAGGCCTCTCAGCTTCTCAGGAGAAAAAATCCTAAGGAAAGGATTTTTCATAAAAGATGTCTGCAACAGTCTGGGGCTGCTCCTGTGTTCACAAATCACGTGTTTGACTTTGGATGGTATCACAAGAGAAAATCATCTTTCCTTCCTTTTGCCCAACATGTGCTGCCAGTAAATCTCTGCATTTTATTTTGTTTTTTTTTTTTTTTAAACAAGGAATCATAGAATCCCTGAATGGTTTGAGTTGGAAAGGACCTCAAAGTTCATATTATTCCAAGGGATACCTTCCACTAGACTGATTGTGTAGAGGGAAACTGAGGCACACCAAGAACACAGGTCCTGCTCATGCATCACTCCAGAAAGAGCCACATCCCTATCTGAGAATGTAACCATGAAAGCCCAACAGAGGGGTGGTGGGAACACAGAACTGAGACCCTCACTTCCCCAACAAACCCAATCCCATGGCAATCTCACCCTGACAAGCTCTGTTTCCCCCTCTGGAGTCATTAGAAAAACCCACGAGGGCAGCAAGGGGAAGTCAGCACTCGCCCTTCGCAAGGTCAACAAAAATCCCTCAAAATGTCATCGAGTTTTGCGAGTCCTAAATGAAGCAATTGCTTAATCTACCTGGGGGATTGCAGCTATTATATCCACTGCCATAAACAAGCCTCAGCTCCAGCTCCCAAGGATTGCACCGGCGGAGAGGAGCCCAGGCTAAATTGACAAGTTGTCTCTGCTGCCCTTGAAACTCAATTTGCCATCGCTCACCTCATTTCAAATTAGCACAGAGAGAAACCTTGTCGGCCGAGCTGCTCTTTTGGGGCTCTTACACAAGAGCCCTGCTCCACACGCTGGTTTGCTCTGCTGCAACAGGAGTTGGGAAAAACTGGAGATTAAATGCAGACCCTCAAATGTGGCCAAAGTGTCCAAGGCCAGGTTGGACGGGGCTTGGACAATGTGGGATAGTGGAAAGTGCTGCTGGCCATGGCAGGGGGTGGAATGAGATGAGCTTTAAGGTCCCTTCCAGCCCAAAATGATTCTATGAAACTAGGGAGAAATTCAGCATTTTACCAACAAACCTTCAAAAGGTGTGTGCATCCCTAAAATCCTTCCCTGAAGACGTAAAAGGGATGAGTGCAGGAGCACAGCTCTGCACAGAGGTGGAGTTTAAACTGCTCCAAGGCATCATCTGGGACTGCGCTGAATCCTCACAGTGGGTTGGGATGGCTCAAGGAAGAAGAGATCCTCCAGATTTGTGGGCAACATTTTTGAAAAGGGCCCTGAATAGAAACAGTTTCAAACCACATTTGCAACAAACGTGTTCAGCATCCAGGGAATTCGCTTTGTATTCTCAAAAGAGGAGTTTTCAATAGCTGTGATTTCAGGTGAAAGTTTCGTATCAGTGCTGCATGGATGGTATTAAAAAAAAATAAAGGCAGTATTATTAACCTGGAGCCTGAAATAGTCTTGTTTTCATACCTGAGCCTGGATCTGGTAGAAGCTGCTGCTGTCACTTGTACACTTGCACCAGAACTCAATGCCAACAGCCCCCTGCCTGCATAGGGATGGGGCTTGTCCATGTGCTGGAACAGACTCCATGGTTGCTGGGGATTCTGTTCCAGCAGACAGATTCTGCTGGTGCTCTGGGGACACCCTCTGCTACAGGATGGGGGATGCAGCAGGTTAACACAGAGGGGCTGCAACTGCCTCACCATTGCAACCACAGCCAGCAGGGACCTGCTCCAGAGCCTCTCCTGCTGCCACTCACGTGGGCTGGCACTTATTTATCCCTTTCTCAAGGGGTTAAAACCTTGCTGTGGTCTCCCTGGTTGCTCTCAGCAGAAGCACCACCTTCTCCCACCTTCAGGAAGCTCCTGAGGTGCCCAAACCTCTCTCTGCAGCCCCTGATAAGGGACCCATGGACAGATCCTCCTGAGCTGCAAAGGCAGCTCCTGAGCCTCAGGGAAGACTGAGTAGCCAAGCAAAGGAGGAAAAACGCATTACTGGGGAGATCTGGAAGGTGAGGACGCTGCTCCCTGCCCTCCCCAGCTCACTGAGCACAGCCAGGGCTGGGGACACTCAGCGTGCCCAAATCCCCTCAGAGCCTGCGCTGCAGGGGGATTGATGTGACAAAGCCATGGCACCCACAGCAGCAGAGAGACAGGGGACCTGACGTAGCAGCCATCTGCCCTGGCTGCCTGCACAAAGGGCCCCTTGACAGCTGGGATAGGATGGCCTTCGGCCTCAGCGCCACAGCCCACACTGCTGTGGGCAGCACAAGGGGCCTTGTGTTCCCTAGGCCTCCCTTGTGTTCCCTGGGGCTCTCTGGGGCTCCCTAGTGCTCCCTGGTGTTCCCTGGGTCTCCCTTGTGTTCCCTAGGCCTCCCTTGTGTTCCCTGGGGCTGGGATCCCAGGATACCAGGACAGCAGCACAAGCACTTCCCTCGAATGTCACAGCCTTGATGATTCGCCTCACCTTGACAGCTGCAAGGGCTTGGAGGTCTAAGAGCATCAGGTGTTAGAACAGCACGTGTTAAGAAATTTCTGGTTGGTTTTGGTTTCTCAGCACCAAATCCTTCACAGAACTAGCATTTGCTTTCCAAAATAAACAGCAGAGCAAGGACAAAGAGGGAAAGCAAACACAGAACTAAGAGCTCCCAGTAAATCCCAAGCAATGTGGAGGTGGGTACCAGTATCTGGAAGGGATTCAGCCTGGGGGCAAGGCAGAAAGTTGAGGCCAGTTGGTATCACCCCATGTTTCACCCATCTTGAGTTAAACCAGAGCCTCTGTGCTGTGCTCACTCAAAGCCCATGTTCTCAGCCCCATGTTCTTGCTCCAGCTCCCAATTTTCCAATGCATTGCATGAGCTGCTTCCTTTGGATGAGCTGTGACTGCAGCACAGACCAGCTCTTTGGCATAAAAGCTTTTCCCCTCCACTCACTGTCTCTAATTCATCCCCCATGCCTGGCACACAGACTTGCCCTCACCCTGCAGCTTCTGGTGTGCCAGTGGCCTTTGCTCCCAGCCTGCAGGGTGTGATCTGTGCTATCTACACCAGAGACTGCAGGGGAAGGCAGAACTGTGCCTGCTCTCATGGATGACACTCCTCACCTTCTGCCGCTGTATCTACTGACAAGATTCAAACCAAGTGAGCAGATGGAGACGCAAGTGTGAAATTTTTTCTCCCCATTGCTCCCATTTGAATCAGCCACAGGTGATTCCCATGCCCTGCCAGGCACAGGAGATGCTGAGCTTGTGGGGCAATGGGAGCAAGCAGGGAGAAGGCATTATGTCCTAGTGGACATGCAGGAAATAACAGAGCTATCCATTTCAGAGCACTGAGCACACCACTCAGAATATCCTGATTAGCTGGAGAACACTGACATTAGGAGAAACATTTGCCTGAGCAAATTCCCTTGAATAGTCATGATCTGAGTGTTGCTGGCACAGGCAGCAGTGTGGCTGGGCAGGGAGGTTACAGCAGGGCACTGACACCCAGAGAAAACCTGGGCTCTGCCAAAATACATTGCTCCCTGACCCCCTGCCTCCTCCTGGGGCTTCTGGCCCTGATCCCACAGCAAAACCACCAAAATCCTACCTGGAAAATGCTCAGTGCTCTCACACCCCATGGCAGCCCCATGGCTGCCTTTCCCCTATCACAAAAATCTAGGGCCACATCCATAAGCAGCATCCCAACCCCCTGCACTGAAACCCCTGCTGATTTATGTCACTGAGGATCCTCCTACAAGGCAAACCTGAATCAAAGCACTCCTGGGAGAAGCCCTGCACCTCCCCACCAGCAAAAAGAGCTTTTGACCACAGTGTGTGGTGTAGAATTTGACTTTGAGTGACTACCATAAAGTGTTTTTATTTTTGAGCTGTTTTATGCCATTTCCCCAGCTCATGAGGAGAGCACCTTGGTGTCAACAGGACTCTTTTGTCTTTGTAAGCTATTTTGAGGCAAAATATCTGTAAATTACTTCCCCAAACCTCCGCACA
>NW_005054489.1:167895-173419 GCF_000277835.1 Geospiza fortis | reverse complement strand
GCAGTAAATTATTTCTGTCACACAAGGAAATATAACCAATGGAAATCGTTATGGATGAGTCATTATGAGAGGGACCGAAAAAATTAACCTTCATCCATTTCCTTCATCTCACAGCGTGTGCACAGGAGAAGGAAGGTGGAGAGCACCTGCTAAGTGAGGGCACAGAGCTGGGGGAAAGGTGGGATGTTCAAGCAGCTCCAGGCAGGAAAAACCTGACTGGGAGACGGGGCAGGATTGGGGTGCTGCAGGAGGAGAGGTGCATCAGCCCACCCCTGAGATGGAAAGGGGTGGGAGACATTTCTGCTCAATCCCATTACACAGGAGGGAGATGCTCTTTTCCAGCTATTATTACACATTGATTTTGTCTATCCCTGCCCTCAAATCCATGAAAACCTCAGGGGGTGAGCTTGTTTAAGGAGGAAGGTGAAGCCAAATCTCGGTCAGCACGATCTCCCTCCCTGCTGCCACCACAGCACATCCCAGCACACCTTTTCTTGCCTGATCCTCTGTGACTCCAGAGTAAACACGCAGTCTTCTACTTGACAGAGGTGGTTTTTTTTGTTAAATGCAGAGAAAACAGAGAAGGAATGCAGCAGTGTGGGCCAACGAGCTCTGCTTGCGTGGGAGAGGTGGCTCCAGGAGACAGAAGCATCAGCTAGAGGAGTTTGTGTGAATCCAGCAGAGGAAAACATTTATTCCCACACATTTGGGATAAAAGCCATCAGTAGTAACTCCATCTCTGCACCACCCAGCTCTGCTCGAGCCCCTCACCATTAACCAAGCACTGTGCATGTGTTTCACTCCGTACCTGCACACATCCCCTGCAGAGGTTACAAAAAACAAGAAGCAAATCCATTTCCAGAATGGCAGATAACGATTCCTCCGGCCACGGCGTGCAAACAAGGCAGCGGAAAAGGCTCAAGTGTTAAATGTTCCCTAATGTGCAGTAATTGATTTCCATGTGTGCAGTAATGGATTTGGTCACATCATGCAACAATGGATTTGACATGGGTTCTCGCTGATATTATAAACATAGTTAAGTTGTTAGCACAGTGCCTGGGAATTAGGCCTTTAATAGCACTGACCCCATGGCCTGAGCCAGCTGGCCAGCACCAGCAGCCACCAAAATCTTCAGGGCTGCTTCATGCTCAAGGACGCAGACAGCAATTTAACAGCTAAAAGCTGCTCAGAGCAGAGCAAAGCGCATCCTGAGTTCTGCTCCATCCATTTGCTCACATCCTGCCCAGTCCATTTCCTTCCCCGGCTTTTTGCACGCCCCAAGGTGTTGAACTCCCACCCCAGGGATGGCAGGAGCAGTGGCACAGAAACTCAGGCTGGGTTGGGTTGGAAGGCAACTTGAAATTCATCTAGCTCCAGCCTCCCAGGTTGCTCCAAGCCCCATCCAAAACAGCCAGCAAAAGGTGTTCAGCATCACCTCAGTCCCACTAAAACTTGGTTTCAAAAGTTTGTTCTGCTTCCCATCACAAGCAGAGTGTTTCAAACCTGCAAGGCTTCACGTTCAGCCCTCTGAGCCCAGCTTGTCTCATCTTAGAATCCTAGGATGGGTTGGTCCAGCCTGGCCTTGGGCACTGCCAGGGATCCAGGGGCAGCCACAGCTGCTCTGGGCACCCTGTGCCAGGGCCTGCCCACCCTCCTAGGGAACAATTCCTAATTCCCAATATCGCATCCATCCCTGCCCTCTGGCAATGGGAGCCATTCCCTGTGTCCTGTCCCTCCATCCCTTGTCTCCAGTCCCTCTCCAGCTCTCCTGGAGCACTTTTAGGCTCTGGAAGGTGCTCTAAGATCTCCCTGGAGCCTTCTCCTCTCCAGCTGAGCTCTCCCACCCTGGATCCAGAGCAGAGGGGCTCCAGCTCTTGGAATATCTCCATGGCCTCCTCTGGACTTGCTCCAGCAGCTCCACATCCTTCCAGGTCTTTGCCCCCACTAAAAATCATCTTCCACATCCCACAGCCCAGCCGGTTACAGGTTCCTGCACCCATTGCAAGCACTGGTGGGAGAAGCCATAGAACTTCAAAAATTAATGGAATCATGGAATGGTTTGGGTTTGCAACTAACCTTAAAAATCATCTTATCCCAACCCCCATCACCAGCACCGTGTCTCCTGTTGTAGGAAACACCAGCTCAGGCCCAACACCGTCTCCTGTCAGCTCGGAGGGACCACAAGGCAGTGGTGGAGGGTTGGAACTGGCTCCCACTGGGTATTTACAAGCCTTGCAGCAATGTTAAAAATCTATTATTTTCACTTGGGCACTGCAGCAGCACTCGCCTTCTGCCGAGAAGTGATTGGGCTCCTGTCCGTCAGGGACACCGAGCAATTGTACTGAGAAAATTGCATCCAGCAATGGGGGATTTGAGAGGGTGCTTGTTCTCAAACAGGGCTCCAATTAATTAACTCAGAGGAAGGGGCTGTTTGGAGTTTGCTTAGTGTTTTCTGTGTTTTCCTCGGTGCATTGAATTTATTGGCGGGTGCCTTGGTTTGTTTCTTTCCTGCTTTTCTGTTTGTCTTTGAGACTCTTTGCAGGATGATAAAGCACAGGGAAGGTATTTGCTCGGCAGGGGATTAATTGGCAAGCAGGCAGGAGAAATGTTTGGGCCAATCCCCAAATTCCAACCCTCCCAGTGCACCTGCCAACACTGGGAATGGCAAAGCCTCCTGGCCAGCCCAGTGCTGGTGGGATTTTGTAGCACAAGGGTGTCAAGGTCCACCAGAAGCTGTAGTAGGAAAGGTTCTCAGGTTCTCTCACTTCAACTCTTCCAACCCTGCATCTTGCAAAAAATGGGGGAAATTAGCAAACATCACTGTTGTGGGCATGATAAGTGTATCAGAGATGGCATGCAACAAGTGGGAGCAATGCTGAGCTCTGAAGAAAGCAGGAAAGCCTTTAATTGGGATTGTGGCTTCTGCCTGAGGCAGCTCAGGGCTGTTTCATGGGGTATGGTAGAGGCTGCAATACCCTCCACTCCTCCATCTAGGCTTTAGTCACCTGCTAGGACAAGAAATTCCTCAAGACATGGATAATTTCATTTTCTTTTACGACAGGAGGATTTGATGTCAGGTGGAATCCCACCACACAGACTATACCCAGCAGAGAATATTCTGTGTTTAAAGAGAATCAGAGATTGGTGTTGCACACAGAGACTATGGTGCACAACTGGTGGAACCACATGGATGGTTTCAATCAAAGGACACCTGGAGAAGCACCACTGGGATGTCCGTGACTACTGAGGAGAGCAGGTGCCCCTCATGGGGATGGGATTTGGAGAAGCGCATCCTCCAGCTTGTAATTCCCAAATTTCCAAAAGAATCATGTTCTTCAAGAGCAGATGGAGATGAGGAAGCCAGAGATTCATGGCCTGTGGTGACCCAGAACACTGCACCAGCTCTTCTTTTGGGAGACCTGAGGCTCCACCGCTCCAGGGGAGCCATCCCCAAACACAACCACAGTCACGTCCCCAACCACTCAGCCCTGACCCTTCCTTCAGACAAGAGACATTTCACAGCACTGCTGCCATTTCCAGGGGTGAGAAAGGTCCCCTTCTTGCCCTCAGCCCTAATCTTTCAAAGGAATTAATCTTCAAAGCAATCTCACCCCAGCAGAACAAGTTTTGATTTATGAGTTGAGGCAACAGCTGAGCTCCCCTGACACGGGAGGTGGGAAATGTTGGCTGGATGGGGTCAGTGCCAGGAGGAACCTCCACAGAAACCACAGCTGGAGCAACCACCACCTCTTTGTCCTTGGGAAATTCCAGCCTGCCTTATCTTCTTCATTAACCAGGGAAAGCAAGTTTCTCACCTCCAATACTTTATTTTAACAAAGAGTTGACCTCTTTGACAAAAGTCTCATCAAAGGTTTTGTTTTCCTCTCCTAACACTGCTCCCTACGACAAATTGCAACATAACCCACACACAAAACTGAACCAAGGGGATTTGGCTTCATTGAAATAAAACATTTTGATGAAATTTGAAATGAGAAAATGGTGATAGCCCCCACAAAATGATTTGATTTCGGTGAATCTGTGTTTCCATTTTGAAAAACTGATTCATTAGAATTTTTTTTCCAACCAGCTCTAATCAAAGTGCTCTAGGCATTTTTGAAAATTTCAGTCCCGAGCTTCAAAACAATTTAATTTGTGTTATAAAGCAGCGAAGTTTATGACACAGAGATACAGCGAATGGAAGCACTTTTTGACTTTGCAAACACTTCAACTTTAAGAAATTAAATTAATAGTAATGTGGGAGAGTAATTTCAAAAGTTTCTTTCCCGAAGTACAGAAAGTATTTTCCAACTCATCTGAAGGCAGACTTTATAAATATAATATAAGGTTGTCATCTCCACGCTTACAGCTTGCTTTTCACTACCACCAGCTCCATTTAAAGTTTCTTCAGGTCGTGAGCAAATGAAATAAAAGAACTCATTTCTGTTCATGAAAACTCCAGTGACGGGATCATTATAGAGAGCATCTCCAAAGGGAAAAGGAAAAAGGGGAGAGAAAGCAGAGGATACATGGCAAAAATGGAAAGAGAATGAGAACATCATGGGAAATGCTCATTGCAACAAGGGCCCCATTCACACGCTCTTGTCTTTCCTTCAGGGTTAGTTCATGTTTCATTACAGATTAACACAGCATCTCTTCTCTCCAGCCTCTCACTGCAGATCGCTCCATCCATTTAAATAGATTTCAAAAGCCAGGACTGATCTAAGCCAAGCTGTAATTTGGGATGGTGGCATGGCAGTTAATGCACTGCAGCCCTTGCAAAGAGGAGGAGGAGGAGGAGGTGTGTGGATTGCTTCCTCAATATGATAAATTCATTAGATAAAGGAACTCGAGATAACAGGAGCAGCACTTGGAATGCATCTGGTGGCACGGATGTGCAGGGAAGGGGGTCACAGATTGGCTCTCATGGTTTGCATTAGAGCAGAGAACTGAACAAAAGAGACTTGTACAGGGACTGGAAAGGACCTCTGGGTCAAGCACTCCTACTTTTTCCTCTCTGAGATAACCACATCATAATTCAACAGCTGCTTGAACCTGTGAATGCCATCCCATGGAAAGCAAAATGAAATATCATGCCCCTAAGTAGAGGTGAACCCCAGATCTTGTCTGCAGTGCTGCTGGTAGGGATGCAAAAACTGACACCAGAAATCTGCTGTGCTCTGCAGGCTGGGTGCAGAGGATGGGGCAATGGGAGTAACAGAGACACAGGGTGGGTGATCCCTGCTGTCCCACCAGCTCCTGGCACTCCCACCAAGCACTGGGAGTGCTGGCACTGGGATCTGGTAGCTCATTGAGCCAGCCCTCTCCAGCATGCTTAAATTCAGCTCCACTGCCACAGGGAAAGGAGCACAGCAGGCTCCAAGATCTGCTCTGATGGTTTGGCTCACAGAGAACCAGGACAAAGAAATGGGAGGATGCTCTGGCAGCCACATAAAAGAGACTAATAAACATTGGAGAGGGGAGCAAAGCAATGGGGATCTACAGGGCATCACAAAGCAGGAGAGTG
>NW_005054489.1:156456-167882 GCF_000277835.1 Geospiza fortis | reverse complement strand
TGAAAAGCCAGCAAGAGATATGGGATGCTACAAGCTGGAGGGTTTGGAAGGTCCAGCACCATCTCCATGGGCATTGCAGGAAGCCCACATAAAGAGAAGCCTCAGAGCAGGGTCCAGCAGCTGAGTAAGCTCTGTGATCAGAGAGCAGCAGGACAAGCTCAAGCTTTTCCAGAGCCCCTGCCAGGATACAGCCAGGAACACCAGTACGCTCCCAGCTCACCTGATCCAAACCAAACCTGGTCAATACAGGGAGGAGGAACTCAGCATGAGGAGGTTACCTGATCCAAACCAAACCTGATCCATACAGGGAGGAGGAACTCAGCATGAGGAGATTACCTGATCCAAACCAAACCTAATCAATACAGGGAGGAGATTAAAAAAAATGAGATTACCTGATCCAAACCAAACTTGATCAATACAGGGAGAAGAGACTCAGCTTGAGGAGATTACCTGATCCAAACCAAACCTGATCAACACAGGCAGGAGAAACTCAGCTTGAGGAGATTACCATGGCAGGAGAGCTGCTCGCAGCCATGGAGCTGCCAAAGCCCTCCCACAACAGCAAGTGAGCTGCCAGATGGATTTTGATCTCATTAATCTGTTTTGGGGCCAGCCAGCAGCACAGGGCTGCCGTGAGCGAAGTGGCACGCGACACCTTCCTGCAGAGCCTTGGAAAAAGGGAAAAATTCCACACAGAAATGCTCACTTCAGGCACCCAAGTGCTGGGAATGGGGTCATACATGGCCAGAGGAGTGGCTGTCCCATCCCTGGAGGTTTCAAGGCCAGGCTGAACAGAGCTTGGAGCAATGCAGGCTGCTGGAAGGCATCCCTGCCCATGGGAAGGGAATGGAACAAGATGGGCTTTAGGGTCACTTCCAAGCCAAATCATTCCTGACTGCACAATGCTGTATCTGTGCTATTAATTTGTTTATCAGTTCTGCAGCTCAGAGCTGATTTGGATTTCACGTGAGGTAATGAGCATACTGCAATCTCTATCCAGGAAAAGCTTTTCCTGCACTCACTTGAGGCTGTATAAATTAAATATTCTCTTTGGTGCAAGGGGTCAGTTCTGCCCAGAGGATAATGCACCAGGCTGGGACCTGGGGTTCCCACTCTGGTGCTGGTTCAGTAGATAATCTGGAGGGTTCTAAACCCCTCAGTTCATCCTCTCTGCTTTCTCCTAAGTGAAATACGGATACCAACCAGAATTGAGGTCTCCTAGTGAAAAGCATCCCATAATCATTATTTTAGGGATTGAGGAACATATATAAGGGTCTATAGCAAAGCCTGAGGCACCACAAGGGAGGGGATAACTAACCTGGAGCTACAGGCACCAATAAATCAGCTACAGTGCAGGAGCAGCCTCACCTTAGGGTGGAATCATAGAATGGTTTGGCATGGAAAGGATGAGAAACTCACCTCAGTGCAACCCCCTTGCCATGGACAGGGACATCTCCCACTAGACCAGGTTAAGATTTGGCATTTTAAACACTTCCAGGGACACAGGGGCAGCCACAGCTTCTCTGGGCAGCCTGTGCCAGGGCCTTACCACCCTCACAGGGAACAATTCTTTCCTAATATCTAATCTAAACCTCCCCCCTGTCAGATTGAAGCCATTCCCTGTTGTTCTTTGCCACTGGACCAGGCCAAGTGTCACAGACATCCTTTTCACTAAAATCCTTTCTTTAAGATTTTTTCCTTCTGAGAAGCTGTGGCCTCAGAGACAGACATAAACAATGGTTATCTGCTGCTGTGGAATGCAACACGTCAGGCTGGATTGGCCCAGCTTGGATGTTTAGAAATAATGGCCAATCCAGAACTGAGAACTCTCGGACAGAGTCGGAGAGAGCTGCCTTGTTATCATTCTTTCTTTTCTATTCTTAGCAGCAGCTTCTGGAAACCTTGCTTTCTTTTTCTTTTTAGTATAGTTATAGCATATGTATATATCATAACATAATAAATCAAGCCTTCTGATAATGGAGTCAAGGATCTCGTCTCTTCCTTCACCCAAGAACCCTTGTGACCACCGTCACAGCCAAGAGTGCAGCTGGGAGCACACCACAGCACGGAGAGGCCACTTCCAGCTGTGGGCAGCTGGAAAAGGACCCTCACTGAGGCTCCTCGGCTCCTTCCACCCCTGTGCTGCTCTCCCTGACTGCCCAGTGCTGCCCACCCGCCTCTGCCAAGCACGAGTTCAGCTTCAAAGGGATGCAAATCCATGGGTGTGAGGGGCTGCTCACACTCAGAGCACACAGAGTCCAGGGCAGCTTGGTCCACGTCAATTGGGGATAAATTTAAGTTAATGAGAAGGAAGTGTCCAGGCAGGGCTTTGCATCGATCTGGTTCAACCAATGTAAGAGAGCAAGTGCATGTGTGGATCTGGGGATGTGTGTGTGGGGATGCTGCTCTGCTCTTTGGCAGTTTGCCCCCAAACCTTCCTTGGTTCATCCTAGAGGTTTTTCAGATGAAAGCCCCAGATTTGCAGTGTTTTGTTTTGTTTTCAAGTAACAATGCTCACGCTGCACTTCCAAACCCTCTGTGAAACTGAGCCACTGTTTTCTTTTGTACAGAAAAGTTGGGAGATAAATTGCAGATGATTCAGTAAATAACTCAGCCTATGACCTTGATGCTTATTGATTCCTCAAGCTGTTTATCTTTCTTGTGTGCTCCCCAGCAAAAACAATTATCACTTAATTATAAGGCAGCTTGGCTTGAGGGAACCACCAATTGGCTGGCACAGGATGAGTTCATCCCTGCACACCACAGAGCCCCGACCAGAGCGACTGCTTAGGATTCAGAGCCACAAACTTCATTATTTTCTTCCTAGCTCATGTTTTTCCCCTCGTTTTAAAATCACTTAAGGATGTTTAGCCAACCCGGGTGTTTGACTGCCCGAATATTCGCGATGGATGGGATCGAAACAGCAGTGCCAGCCCTGGAAAAGGGAAAAAACGAACTAGAATGACAAAAAGAAGCACAAGGAGAGGTTATTGGTCCTGGAAATAAAATACCTGGCTGTTCTCTCCTTCAGTGACCTTGGGTGAAGCTTTTTCTCTGTTGCCTCCCCTGCTCTCTGTGCAGAATCCAGCACAAAGGATCCTTCCTGCTCCTGACCGAACTTTCCCGATGCCACTGGGATGGGGGAATGACAGCTTGGCACTGCTGCAGCCATGCATGCGTTTGGAAAGCACTTAGAGACATCCATTAGCATGGGAAAGGGAATTATCATCCCCACCCCAAGGCAGGAGGAGGGAGAGGAACCTCCCCCTTCGCTAGAAATGAAGGAACTGTCATTTTCATGCGCTTTTGAGCTGTGCCATCCTCCAGTGAAAGGGGGTGAGGGAGTCCACAGAGGGATCTGGACAGGCTGGGTGCTGGGGTTTTAAACGCCCCATTTCATCTCTCTGCTTTCTCCTAAGTGAAACAGGGATACCAACCACAAGGAAAGGGCCAAGGAAGGGGCTGGAGCCCCAGGAGCAGCTGAGGGAGCTGGAAAGGGGCTCAGGCTGGAGAAAAGGAGGCTCAGGAGGGACCTTCTGGCTCTGCACAGCTCCTGCCAGGAGGGGACACCCGAGTGGGCATCAAGCTTTTCTCTCAGGGAACAGGATGAGAGGAAAACCTCTCAAGTTGTGCCAGAGGAGGTTTATGTTGGATATTGGAGAAAATTTCCCCATGGAAAGGGCTGCCCAGCCCTGGCACGTGTTGCCCAGGACTCACCACTCAGTGGTGGGCTCACCATCCCTGGAGGGATCTAAAACCCACATGGATGTGGCACTTGAGGACGTGGTTTAGGGATGGGCTTGGCAGTTCTGGCTTAACAGTTGGGCTCCATGATCTTGGAAGTTTTTTCCAGCCCAAACGATTCCATGAGTCACATCCAGACTCCCTAAACATTGCTGTGCCCTGGACGTGCAGCAGAGACACTGCATTTCCCAGCTAGATGCTCTTTAGCTGCCAGATCCCCCAAACCTGCCCTCCCTTCCCTCTCTCCTCCCACACAAATCCTCAGCAGCGGCAAACTCACTTAGGGAGCTCTGATGTGATCAGATCAGGGATCCGATGCAACGAGGAGCAGCAGCAGCCAAGCCCACTAAAGAGACAAACAGCATTACACCTCCTAAAGAGATCAGGGACAGGCAGCAGCTCCCTGCCCAGCTGCTGGGGACACCAGGGCTCTGTCCCTCTGTCACCAAAGCCACACGATGGCACTGTGTTTGCCAGAGCTCGCCAATTCCTGCAGGTTTGTCTGGCCCTGCCAGTGCAGTGTTTCCCTGCGCACAACAGCTCAGGTTTTACAGGAAAACTGCAAAGACCTCACCAGGCACTGCCAGCTCAGCACAGAGGGCTCAGGAAAGGCTTTACAGAGCATCCCTGCCCCAGTGCTGGGGTCAGCTCTCAGCAGCTCTGACGATCCCAGCTCCAGCCCTGGCTCTAACTGCGCCAAATAAATTCCATTTCAGCCCAGGACAGAGGGGCTCTGCATCACACTGGGGGCAGGGCACTGAACCCCAGAACCCCAGAATGGTTTTGGCTGAAAGAGACCTTAAAGCTTATCTTGTTTCACCCCCTGCCATGGACAGAGACACCTCCCACTATCCCAGGCTGCTCCAAGCTCTGTCCAACCTCATCTTGGGCACTGCCAGGGACAGGGGCAGCCACAGCTTCTCTGGGGAACCATTTCCCATGTCTCACCAAGCACTCAGCATCCTTGCAAGAGCATTTCTGCTGTCTTTATTTGGGACCAAAATCTCCTTTTATTCATCTGGGGGCACTCCAAGAGCTTTGATTATTAAGCCATTAAGGAGCTCCCAGTAAAACTCAGCACATGGATCCAGCTTGTCTGCAGTGCCCAGGCTATTGGTCTTAATTAATTCCTCACTTAGAATTGGAGTAGAAAGGATTGCAAAGAGATCAGACCACAGGTTGACATCCCTATATCCCTTTGATATATATCCCCATTGATAACAAGCACAGCTGCCCATAATGACCCCCATTCCTCACATTCTCCAGCCAGCTATCACAAAAAAAACATTCCTACACACTCTGTGGTGGATTTTTTTACATCTTTTAGAGCAGTTTAAGGAGTGAAAATAAGCAATACCTCCCCTCCAAGTCCTCCTTCCTCCCCATCCCAGTGGCATTCAGCACAGCCACGTTATGCTCAGCACAGCCTGGATCCAGCTGTGCGCCTTTCCAAAGGTACAAACACCCTCTGCATCTGCTCCTCAGCTCCTCAGGCACATGGCAGGAGGATATCCCACCTCCTCACGTTGCCACTGACAGGAGTTTTATGGCCCTGTGCTGCCCAGGGAGCAGCCAGGAGCAATGCAGGATATCCTGTGCCTTTGCAGGAGGGGATTGTCACATTAAAAAACCTCTAAATGCTTAAAAGGGCTCTCGTTTAGAGTCTCCTGCCGTGAAGCGTCTTCGAGGGCCCCAGATTTATTATTTCATCAGAAGATCAGAGAGGGGAAGTTTGTAGGAGATCAAACAAATAGGAATACATTAGGAGAGACAGTGGGAGAGGCTGGAGAAGCTGCTGGGTTCAATAAAGTGGGACAGGATCCCTGCTGACCAGCGGGTGGCTTCCCCTCACAGCTCCCACCCCATGCACCTCCCAGGCATCACCAACCATGGAGAGGGCAGCAGGGCCTGGGCTGGGGAATAAAGCCCCTGCTGGCTGCAGGAGCCACTCCCCACCCCTGGATTCTAAATCCCTTGATTTCTAAAGCAAAGGGGAGTGTCTTCCCTACTGGATTGCATTACAGATCAAAGATATGGAAAACATGCCAAAGGAGATGGTGCAAGGGGAAGAGATGGATCTTCTGGAACAAAATGCCTTAAGATGAGCCTGAATTTGCTTCCTCACTCTGCTGCAGAATCCATGGGCTCATTCTTGCTCTGTGCCTCAATTTCCCCACTCCATGAGCAAGCCTCACAACCTTCTTTTCCCACACTTAGAACCATAAAAGTTGGAATTGAGCTCTTGGATCCCTGAGCCCAGCCATTAACCCAAGGCCACCGCTAACTCAGCTCCCTGAGCACCACACCCACACACTTCACTAAAAGGGAATTAATTAAATAATTCCCTCACTTCCAGGGAGCTGATTCCACCACCCCTGGACTTGAAGAGCCTTTCAGTGAACAAATGTTTCCTAATTTCCAATTGACCCCATGGGATGCAGATGGAGCTGTTCAGAGCTGGGGCAATGGCCAGAGCAGCCCTCCAGGAGGACTTGGGCAGGCTGGGGACATGCCAGGATTGGTCAGCAAGGACAAATGCAGGTCCTGCTCCTGGGGAAGGTAATCCTGGGCACCAGAACTGGCTGGAGTGACCTGGAGAGCAGCTCTGCAGAGGAGGGAGACACTGAGCTGTCCCCCTCTGCCCTGGGGGTGAGGAGGCCAAAGGGATGCAGGGATGCATTAGGAAGAATGTGAAAAATGTGTGTCTTAGGATTGGCTTTTTGCAAATATTCAAATGAATGTTATATGTGTTGTGTTAGAGAGTGATGCTGTATTAATTCCCTTAAGTAGTGTGTTATATATAGTTAAATATAGTTTTAGGTTATAAAAACAGGAATAGTTTTAGGTTATAAAAAATATAAAAAAATAGAGATAGCAGCCACAGAACACCTAAATCTTTTAGAGAAAGAGAATTTATTGCTCTCTTATGAGAAGAAACGAAATTCTTCCCGCCTTGAAGGAGCTGTCAGGATTCAGAGGAAGAAGCTGACACTGCCCAGACAGAATCCTGTGTTTGAATGGAATTTATGCATCATGGATGAGGTGTATGAATATGCAACAGGCTGTTGCTTTTAAGGGTTAATCCTCTGTTAACGTGGGTCCTTTTTTGGGCTTATTTTGCTCAGAAAAGGTACCCAGACTGTCTGTAACTCTTTGTTTTTATTGTCTCGTATTGTCCTAATCCAAAGTGTCCAAATTATAATTACTCTAATTGTATTACTATTTTTATAACCATTTTATTACCATTAAACTTTTAAAATTTTAAAACCAAGTGATTGGCGTTTTTCACAACGAGCATTCCCAGCAGGTCGGGGGGGATCCTGCCCCCATGCCCAGCCCTGGGGGCACCTCTGGGTGCTGTGCCCAGCCCTGGGGGCGCCTCTGGGTGCGGTGTCCAGTTCTGGATCCTCAGCACAGCAGGCACAGGAGCTTCTGGAGCTGAGCAAGGGCCTGGAGCAGCTCCGTGCCCAGGGAAGGCTGAGGGGCATCAGCTCTGGGTGCCCCTGAGTGTCCCTGAGTGTCTGTGGGTGTCTCTGTCTGTCCTGTCTGTCCCTGTCTGAGTGTTCCCATGTGTCCCTGAGTGTTCCTAAGTGTCACTGGGTGTTCCTGAGTGTCCCTATGTGTCCCTGAGTCTCCCTGGGTGTCCCCATGTGTCCCTAGGAGTCTTTGGGTGTCCCTTTCTGTCCCTGTCTGTCTGTCCCTGTGTGTCCCTGTCTGCTGGTCCCTGTCCATCCCTGTCTGTCCCTGGATGTCCCTGTGCGTCCCTGTCTGTCGGTCCCTGTCCATCCCTGTCTGTCCCTGTCTATCCCTCTCTATCCCTGTCTATCCTTGTGTGTCCCAGTCTGTCCCTGAGTGTTCCTGTGTGCCCCCGAGTGTCCCTGTCCATCCCAGTCTGTCCCTGTGTGTCCCTGTGTCTCCCTGTCTGTCCGTGTCTGTCCTTGTGTGTCCCAGTCTGTCCCTGTGTATCCTGAGTGTCCCTATCTGTCCCTGTCCATCCCAGTGTTTCCCTGTCTGTCCTGTCTGTCCCTGTCCATCCCTGGGTGTTCCTGTGTGTCCCTGTCTGTCCATGTCTGTCCCTGTGTGTCCCTGTCTGTCCCTGTGTCCCCCTGTCTGTCCCTGTGTGCAGAGGTCAGAGCAGGCCCAGGCTCTGCTCCAGGACCAGCGATGGCCCCAGAGCCACGGGCAGGGATTGATCCTGGGAATTCCGCTCACAGAACTGCTGCCCTGGGCAGTGACTGAGCACTGAACAGACTGTCCAGGGAGAGTGTCCCTCACTGGGGATCTTCCAGAACAGTCTGGACACACTCCTGTGTGCTCTGGGATGGCCCTGCTGGAGCAGGGAGCTGGGACCAGATGAACCTCAGTGCTCCCTTCCCTGACCCATCCTGGGATTCTGCAACACCAGCTGCTGCTTTTGGCCCATTTGGGGTTGCTGCAGAAAAAAACAGCAACTATCCCCCCAGTGCTCCAGAGACTGGGCTCAGGCCTGTGGGTGTCCCAGACATCTTTTATAGGATTTTTCCTCCTGAGAAGCTGAGAGGCCTCAGGAACAAAATGGAAACAATGATTATCTGCTGCTGTGAATTCAACAGGTGCATCTGTGATTGGTCTCATGTGGTTGTTTCTAATTAATGGCCAATCACAGCCCAGCTGGCTCGGACAGAGAGTCTGAGCCACAAGCCTTTGTTATCATTCCTTCTTTTTCTATTCTTAGCCAGCCTTCTGATGAAATCCTTCCTTCTATTCTTTTAGTATAGTTTTAATATAATATATATCATAAAATAATAAATCAAGCCTTCTGAAACATGGAGTCAGATCCTCGTCTCTTCCCTCATCCTTGGACCCCTGTGAACACGGTCACACTGTGGGAGCTGCTATTTGGTGCCACTTTTCCTGCAGCATTTGTGAGTTGAAACACGTCAGCCTTTCTGTTTGCTTGCCCCCCTCCCCAGCCCGTGGCAGCTGAACAGCCTTTGGAGCCTTCTGTTCCCTCCCACCCCCAGCACCTCTCAGCTCCCCAGCAGCTGTCAGCTCACACGGCTCCATCTCAGCAGATCAGTGGGAGGACATGAACACACACCAAATATATATGGAAATATATATAGAAATGTGCACAGGAGGGCTCTGCTTCTGCTCACACGTCTCGTGGGAGCGGGTCGGGGCTGGGCTGCCAGCACGTCTCCTCCTCCCTTAAATCTCATTCACAAGAGGAACGTTACACCTCCGAGGTCAAGCCACGCTTGAGTTTTAATTCATTAAGCTAACTTCTGTGCTGGCTGAGTCTGCAGTCTTGAGGAAATTGCTATTTTATTGGGGTGGAAATGGGAAAGCTTGGCTTGCTGCTGCAGGAATCTGGGTTCTCACAGCACCTCCTGTGCCAGTTTGGGCTCGGGGGCTTCACCCAGGGGTGACAACCCCGACTGCCACTAAATCTCTACACCCACAGCACCAGCTCTGCCAAAAATCACCCCTTGAACAAGCAGCTGTAGCTTTGTCCTGAGTGATCTGGGGGGATGTGTGACGGTGTTCACAGGGGTCTGAGCAGGAGGGAAGAGACGAGGATCTGACTGCATGTTTCAGAAGGCTTGATTTATTATTTTATGATATATATTATATTAAAACTATACTAAAAGAATAGAAGAAAGGATTTCATCAGAAGGCTAGCTAAGAATAGAAAAGAAAAGGAATGATAACAAAGGTTTGTGTCTGGGACAGAGAGTCTGAGCCAGCTGACTGTGATTGGCCATTAATTAGAAACAACCAACATGGGCCAATCACAGATGCACCTGTTGCATTCCACAGCAGCAGATAACCATTGTTTACATTTTGTTCCTGAGGCCTCTCAGCTTCTCAGGAGGAAAAATCCTAAGGAAAGGATTTTTCATAGAAGATGTCTGTGACAGGGATGGACAGTGATGCTGCCCCCCAAAACCAGCCAGGAGACTTTCCTTCCTTTCGGGAAGGGAAATGAAATCTTGCAAAACAGAAAATAAAGACTTACAAACACTCTGGAAAGGAGATATGATCAAATAAAATGCAATTAAAGAAAAAAAAAAAAACCACAGAAAATTGGGACATTTAGTGACTACAAGAAAATGGTCTGGGAGGAAATGAGGTGCAGTGCAAAGGACCAAAACATGCAAAAACTAACCTCACAGGTGCTGCAAAATCAGGGGAAAAAATCAAGGAGGAAGACAAAACTTTGAGGGGAAGATATGAGTGACATGTCATGGATAGTGAAAAAAAAAATAAATCTTTGCCAAAGTGAAAGGCATCAAAAGGCATGGGATGCCATGAAGTGCAGAGACATGGACCAAAGATTGTTCAATTCATCCCCATTGAGATCACAAAAGCAGAAGCTTTAAATGGCCTGGGGCAGGCTGTGACATCCTGGGCAGAGCTGGGAGACACAGGGATGCTGGGAGATACAGGGCTGGGAGATACAGGGGTGCTCCAGAATGTCCCAATGAGGACAGACAGGCAGCGACATCTCTGTGAAGGGCTGGGAGACACAGGGATGCTGGGAGATACAGGGCTGGGAGATACAGGGGTGCTCCAGAATGTCCCAATGAGGACAGACAGGCTGTGACATCCCTGGGAAGGGCTGGGAGACACAGGGATGCTCCAGGACATTCCAGTGAGGACAGACAGGCAGCGACATCTCTGTGAAGGGCTGGGAGACACAGGGATGCTCCAGGACATTCCAGTGAGGACAAATAGGCAGCGACATCCCTGGGAAGGGCTGGGAGACACAGGGATGCTCCAGAACATTCCAGTGAGGAGAGACAGGCAGTGACATCCCTGGGAAGGGCTGGGAGATACAGGGATGCTCCAGAATGTCCCAATGAGGACAGACAGGCTGTGACATCCCTGGGAAGGGCTGGGAGACACAGGGATGCTCCACAAGGTGATGGAGAGCAGCAGGGCAGGAGGCAGGGAGGTGCTGTCACCAAAATACCAAGCAAGGTGTCTCTGAGTGACCTCCACCTCCAGCTGCCACGCAGAAAACGGAGAGAAAAAGGAGGAAAAATAATGTTTTCACTCCTGGCAGCTCAACAGAGACAACACCTGCTTCTGCCTGCTCCAGACTCAGCGAAACTTGGCTTCCATCACCTGATCGTGTACACGGCGAGCCCACGCAGACACACAAAAATCAATGCACATCGATCCCTAAGCCAGGAATTCATAAACTCCTTTAAAGGTCAAGGATTGATTTTTCACTTTCTGTAAAAAGAAGAGACTCCTGCCATCAGCCTCCTGCCCCCATCAACCCCTTCATCCCGTGCCTCCCTCCCCGGCAGCTCCACACCGAGGCACCGACACCTTCCCCATGTGCACAGTCAGCGTGGAAAACATAAGTGGCACATATAGAAAAATATGTTGCACTTGTAGCTGGCATCTTGCAGTAACAATGTGTTTGTAGTAGGCATCTTGCAGGAATTCCTGTGTTTGTTTAACTCCTGGCTTGCTGGAGGTGCTGCTTTTAAGGGTCTTGAAGGAAGAGAAGCCCTTGCAGGCTGGAGCAGCATCCCTTCCTGTCGGAACCCAGCACATCTCTCTGGCTGTCCTGAGCAGCCCAGACCCTGCCAGGGGGCTCAGAGACCCTGGCACAGAGCCCAAAATGCCCCTGTGGGTTTGATTATGGCCCATGGAGCAAATTACCAACCTTAGATGAAGATCTG
>NW_005054489.1:151355-156115 GCF_000277835.1 Geospiza fortis | reverse complement strand
TTTATAGATAAGGAACAATAAACAACCTTGAGACTGAGAAATGAAGAGCCCCAACTCCTTCTTCAAGTGCCAGGCTGGGAAAAGAGACTTTCCAACATTTTCTCAGGGTCACTCCGAGCAGCAAGAGGCCCCAAGACACCTTCCCTCACTGATGCCCAGGATCTCACCAATCAGGCTCTGATTTATTAATTTGAGGGCCCCCATGCCTGGCTACTGTCCCTCTGCAGGCCCACAGAGACCTCAAATCATCTCGTCCAGCATCCTGTGGCAGCTCCTCCCTTTGGAGGACAGTGACAGCCTCCTCCTCTCCAAAGGCTGTGAACACTGGGTCTCATACAATGTACATCCTCTCCACAAGGACATCCTCATCTGATGGACATCCCCAGCTGATGGACATTCCCAACAAACCAGCAAGGGGTTCAAGCAGCCCACCCCAAACCAAGCCAGGCACTCTCCTCCCCTGCCCCTCAATTTGCCCTTTTCAATCCACAGTGGGCAGTGAGACCCAGTTACTGTCACAGAGCTGGTCTCCAATTCATGGTCTCCATTTCAGGGTCCTGCTGTCCATTGCTAGGACTGGCAAATCAATCCTCCAGGGAATTATAAGCACCCTGCCCTGGCCCTGCTCCCTGGATTTCTGGCCCTTTGCCCTGGCACACCTCCTCTCCAGGCTGGAAGTCTCTCTGCCCAAATTCTCCTCTCCCTCCTCACATCATCACCTCCAGCCAAACCCCTCATTCCTTTAGGTCCCAAGCAGATAATTCCAGGAGTAACCACATTTCAGAAGCCTTTCCATCATCCCTGTCCCTGTCTAACCCTGGTCCATCTCCACAACACTTTCCAGCCCTCTGCTATCCACAATTCCCACTCCAGCCAGATGCAGGATGCAAAGCTTCAAAATGCAAAGAGCTTTCCCCATCCATGCCATGACTTATTGCTCTTTGGAGGAACAAGAAAACAAATTTAAACAGTGCTGGATTTAATTGATTTCTCCATGTTTCCTCAATGGAAGCTCAGCAGGGAAAGTCAGGAACACAATGGATGCTGTGGAGGGGCTGTCCCACACCTTGGCACACAGGCAAGGGTTTACATTTATTTTAGCAAGCATTAAGGCAGTCTTAGAAACCAACAAAATCAAGTTCCCCTGTTTCTGGAGGAAGCTTCCCTCCCTGTAAAGCTTAGGGAAGCACTAAAAAAGCAGAATTTAGATGTTCCTGTGCAGAAATAAAAGGTTCGGCATCACAGGTTTGGAATTGCCAAAAACTTCTTACTGAAACTTTCCTCCACAAAGGGGATTTTGTGGCAAAAGAGAACTCACAAAATAATCTGGTTTATAGCAAAAAAGTAAAAAAAAAAAAATCCATATTTGAATAAAAACCACAAGTGCTTCTTTCTGGCCAGTGCCAACAGGCTCTGCCAGTCCTTGGCTGCTGCTCAGGGCCCCAGCTTGGCTCCACATGTCCCTCAAACATGGCCAGTGCCACAGCATCACAGCCATGCTGGGAGATGATTGTGTTTCAGGGAATGAAAAGGACCATCAGCTCTCCCCACCTGCTCTGGGAAGGATTTTTAATGCAGAAGGATGCTCGGAAATCGAGGGGAGCATAACCACCCTTAATGAGCATAATTAAAATTCCGCAGCCGCTGCTGATGAGCAAAGCACAGGAAAAGCGAAGGGGCCAGGATTTGATGTGCTGCTCTGTGCCCACTGCAGATCCCAAAATGGATCCCCAGATCCCAAACACTGATGGATCCCCAGATCCCAAACCACTGATGGATTCCTGGATCCCAAACACTGATGGAACCCATGATCCCAAACACCGATGAATGCCCAGATCCCAAACACCGATGGATCCCCAGACCCCAAACTCTGATGGACTTTGGGGCAGGGTGGCAGGAGGGTGTTTGGGACTGGTGCACAAAGGGCAGATCCAGATGGATTCAAGCCCCGTCCCAGCTGCTCAATGACATTCCCAATGTCCCTGGAAAGAGGGAAGGAAAGATCAGCAAGACATTTGAGCCAAGGCATAGGAGATTATGGTAAAAAAGCCTTTCTGAGCACCATGATGCTGACAGAGCAGCACTGCTTGATGAGGGGAATCACAAAATCCCAGAAGGGTTTGGGCTGGAAAGGACCTTAAAGCTCCACACCATTCCATGGGCAGGGACACCTTCCACTGTCCCAGGGTTCTCCAAGCCCTGTCCAACCTGGTCCTGGACACTGCCAGGGATCCAGGGGCAGCCACAGCTGCTCTGGGCACCCTGTGCCAGGGCCTGCCCACCCTCCCAGGGAACAATTCCCTCCCAATATCCCATCCATACCTGCCCACCCTCATCCTGAGGGCACCCCCTTGTCCCTGGATGTGAGGGATGCTGCAGAGGAAGGACAGCCACAGGAAAAGCCAGCCCAGTTCCCAACTCCAGCATGTCTTCCCACATGACCTTGGACAAGACATTTAATCCTTCTCTGCCTCATTTTCTTGGTGTTTTGCCTCAGAGGACTTTGGGGCCGGACTTTGTCTTACAAGGGGTTTGGCTACACTTGAATGCTTATTTCAAATTCAGTAATTGCCAATTAAATCAACATGCTTAGCATACTTTCATGGACTGTGTTCTTTTTTTTTTCCCCAGCTAAACATGTTCACCTTAATTAAAGGAGTCTGCAAGTCATTGCAAAGCCATCATGTCCTGCCAGTTCAGTCTCAGCACTGAAGCATTTGTATGCCCACGAAACCAATTTTGTATGATTGGCACTAAGGGATGGGACCTTCTGTTCATTAGGGGCTTCTAAGTGGCACTAGGCAAGAAAATTAAATCTGATTCAGATGGGAGGAGAAGGATGGATGACAAAGACAAGAGTTTTCAGGGAAGGGAACAGACTGTTTTACACTGCATTTAGAGAAGATAAAACATATGGGGCCTATTCTGAGGCAAAAGGCTGAGGTCTGGGTAAAGCTGGCCACAGAAGTTACATTTACAGGTCTATTTATAGCCTTTGTGCTTTTTAGCAAGAGGATGTGATTGCTGCATTTGTGGTTTCTGAGGCATTTGCTGTGTTTGGGATGAGATTCTCAAGCCCTGCTCCCCAAGCACAGGAGGGACCCATGAGGAGGTCACTGACACTTAAACTGATTTCAGCTCCAAGTCTTCTGTCACATTGAAGGGCTGAAACCTGGCAGCAGAAGAGGATAAAGGTGATGAAGCAAACAACAGATTCACCTGCTTTTCCAGGAAAAACAGCTCATCAGCCCATCCAGGCCCTGGGCAAGGCTCACACCTGCACAAGGTTCATGCCATGGCAGTCTGGATCCCGGCATGTGCCCCTTGTTCTGAATGATGCAGCCCTTGATATCTGTGTGTGCTTGGAATCCCTGCAAGGAGCATCCAGTGGGGAACTGGGCTGGACTGGGAAAAGGCCAGACCCCAACCACGCACAGCAGTGAGGCAAATGGACCCAGAGGTGGGAGCAAGGGATGGGGAATAGATCTTCAGCTACGTGATGGGTTGTTACCTGGGTGTCACAGACATCTTCTATGAACAATCCTTTCCTTAGGATTTTTCCTCCTGAGAAGCTGAGAGGCCTCAGGAACAAAATGTAAACAATGGTTATCTGCTGCTGTGGAATGCAACAGGTGCATCTGTGATTGGTCTCATGTGGTTGTTTCTAATTAATGGCCAATCACACTCAGCTGGCTCAGACTCTATCCAAGCCACAAGCCTTTATCATTCCTTCTTTTTCTATTCTCAGCGAGCCTTCTGATGAAATCAATTCTTCTTTTAGTATAGTTTTAATATAATATATATCATAAAATAATAAATCAAGCCTTCTGAAACATGGAGTCAGATCCTCATCTCTTCCCTCATCCTGGGACCCCTGTGAACACGGTCACACCTGGGGGCTTCTGGGGGAGGGGGGAAGCAGAAACCAAACATCCTGCAAAGGACCTGGCTGGGACACAGGGATACGCCTGGCACATGCACCTCCATCCCAACCCACTCCAGCCCTTCGTGCCAGGAACTCACGCAAGCATTGAGTAGAATTCTCTTAACAGCAACAATGACAAGCTACAGGCTGTGCTCCACACCACCCATGGGAGCAGCCCAAAGCTGCCCCCAAATCCTTCTGGGGTCACCTTCACCTTAGGTTTGCTGGAGTCTTCCAAGGTAAAAGCCACCAAAACTTAGTGGGAAAGCAAAGATAATTTTTTTTTAATTATCTTTACTTTTTTTTTTAAGATTTGTTTCAGAAAAGCTGTCAAAAATGTTTAATTGATGAAAAGCTGGATTTCCAAGGAAAGACATGTTTGAGAAGTGACACTGATAGCCATGTGAGTAGAGAGTCTGGGGTTGAGTGTGAGGAGTGGGTGGGAGCACAGGGGAAGAACACATTAGAGTTGCAAATGCAGAATGAAACAAAGCCCTCCATCATCTTAAAATCTTTCCTAAAAGGGAGTTTTACTTTTTGACCTGATCAAGAGTTCACACTGAGCCAAAATGCCAGGCCTAGCTGAGAGCAGCAGAGAGGTGTTTTAGTCCCTGAAACACCCATTTTTGAGGTCCCAGGCAGGGGTGATCTGACATTTCCCAACAGGAATCAGGACTGGAAAATTAACCTCTGTCCCAGTGCTGGCTGAGACCTGAATTTCAGCTACCCCACTCGCTTAACACCCCAGAGCTCATAGCTCTCACTGCCACAGAGCTCAAAAAAGGACTCCTTGTTCCTGCACCACCTCTTTGAACAGGAGGTGCTCATTTACAGA
>NW_005054489.1:143302-151320 GCF_000277835.1 Geospiza fortis | reverse complement strand
GCTGGTGAGAGCCAGCAGCCAGACGTGGTAAGATACTGAATCCTGCAAACTGGTACCAGGAGAGCTCAACTCCAGCTTTGATGTTGTAAAACTGAAGTTAAAATGAGCACGGGAACGCAACAAGGATAGAAATGTTCCCTGGTATTTTCAGAGAAAAACTTCTTTTTTACCCCCGTGGCTTATAAATCATGCAACAAAACTACAAAGCTAGAGATTGCTGTGTTTGACTAATGGGGCTGTGCTTTCCTTGGGGGGAATGGTTTGACCTCAGGATGTCAGCATTAAATAAGACAAAACCATCAGCCACCCTCCCCTTCTTTCATCAGAGCCGTTGTCGCCGTGTTTCACCCATTTCAAAGCGCCTCGTCTCTGCAGTTGTGTCTCTCAGGGGAGCCTGTTTGCTGTAGGACACCCAGAAAATTCCAGGAGCAGCTGCAAGTGCTGCTTAGGCAGCCCCCTCAATGCTGAGGAGCATCCCCCAGTGTTGCAGTGTGATGTAATAGCCTGTCAGTCATCCCGGTTCCTTCCCCAGGTGTGCCAATCACCTCTCCTTTCCCCCACTCTGACCCCTGCTGAGTGTTGTCCGTCAGTCCTGGCATTCCAGAAGGGCACTGAGTGATTGGCAGATCCAAAGGATGCCCTCTACCCCTGGGGGGCATTGGGCCATCCAGGTGTCCTTTGTCCCTTTGTCCCTCCCCTCCTGTCCCTGCTTGGTGGCTCCCGACCCCTTTCCTGCCCTCTCCCCGGGGTTCAAAGGAACAGCAACCACGGGCTCAGGGAGTTCTGTTGGAGCTGGTGCTGCATTCAGAGGCCTGTGGGCCAGAATAAAGCTCTGGATCCAAACCCTCCATCAGAACCGACTCCTTTCCTTCACCATCGCCTTAAAGCTTCTCCGCTAGAGGGAAACCTGAGCTCCTGCATGCCTGGACTTGTCCCAAGTGCCCAGCTGCAATATCCAGCTAGCCAAAGGTGTCTCTGAGGTGAAACCACCACAGCTGCCGCCTTTGGTCAAGCAGCAAGGGCCAGACAAGCCCAGGCACCACCCATCCAGCAATATTGGTATTTAATTCCAACACCCCAGAGCTCAGAGTCCCACAGATAAATTCATGGAGCAGCAGGTGAAGCATGGCCCAGGTTTGGGAGCAGTGCCTGGGACAGGGATCACAGCCTGTGGCATGGGAAGAGCCTCCACTGCCAGCTGTAGCACCAAGCTGAGCTGCCCTTCTTGGGGGAAACATCAGCAAAATGACTTTCCAGAGCTGCCTGTAAATAATCAGGGTCAGCACAAAACCATGCATCAAAAATCCTGCAGCTACACCAGAAAAGGAGCAGTAAAGTCACTCTGCCATCACAAAATAAAGTCACTGTGTCACCACAAATTTGCAAGGAATAAAGGCATGTGGGAAATAGTAAAGGTAAGATTTTTAGCTTAAAAATTATTAGATTTGAAGCTTAATAATGGTGTATTGTGTATTGTTAATAGAAAGAAGACAAGCAAGAATTGTGTGAAATAGGTGTATGTGTACTTTTAATAATTGGCTAAAACTATTGTCTGTAAGCTTTAGCAATGTGCTATTGGCTAGAAAGTTTTTTAATACTCTGTAAGAAAGAAATCTTTGGCTGCTGCTGGCTGTACGTGAGCTTTGCCACCTTCCTATTGTCTCAACCATGTAATGAGGCTGCAAATAAAGCTCAAGGAACATACCCCAGCAGTCCTGTCCTGTTCATGAATGAAAGACAAAAAAATAACCACACCAACACAAGGCACTCTGCCACTGAGGAATGCAGTCACTCTGCCATATACCACAGTCCCAATAATCCACATTCCCAGGTCCTTTCCCATAAGGATCTGCCAGCTCCCTATCAAAGGAACAGGCCAGGGATTAATGTGCTCTGACTCCATGATTCAGAAGGCTGAACAATCGTTTTATTAATACTATTCTATATTACATTAATACCATATTATATCTATTCTATATTAAAGAGATACTATACTAAAGAGATCCTATACTATACTACACAAAAGTTACTAAAGAAAAACCCATGACTCTGAGACAGTCAGGACACAGCTTTGACCCAGCTGGTCCAGGAAAAAAACCAATCCTCAGCAGAATTATTTTGGGTATCAATCTCCATAACACATTCCACATGTGCCAAACAATGGGAGCAGTAAAAAGAGATAAGAATTGTTTTCTCTTTTCTCTGCACTTCTCACTGCCTTCCCCAGGAAAAATCCTGGGAGAGAGAATGATGTCTCTGTCTGTTCAGAGAATGTGAATGCCACAGTTCCCTATCTCCCAGACAGCCCGGCTGGTGTGGTATGAGCCTGAAGGGCTGTGGGGAGAAGACAGGGATGTCCTCCAACTTTACATGACCAAACACCCACCCAAGGGTGGCTCCTGGGGAGGCCAAGTGTTCAGTGCCACCCCTGTGACAGTCAAGGCTGGTTCTGGTCTGGCAAACAGCTGGAAAACAGCAGGAGAAGGAATGAACCTCAATCTTTGCAGCTGAAGGGAAAGGGTTAAGCTATTCCTTGAAAGTCAGTGGGTCTTCACATGGAGGAAAATACAAGGTGATGCCTGGAGACCTGCAGCACCCAGGTCTAAATCTAAAGTTGGTCTTAAGAGCTCTCCAATAGCACAAAATGAGATAGTTCCTATTTAAAAATCCTTTCCCTCAATTTTCCCATGCAGGGAAGACATCCAGGATGTTTGGCCTCCTGATAAAACTCCAAAGTTCCTATTTAAAATCTTTCCCCCCAATTTTCCCACGCAGGAAAGACATCCAGGATGTTTGGCCTCCTGATAAAACTCCAAGAACAAGCACCCAGCACAACAGGTCAGTTAAAAACACGCACCTGTGTTCCTAGTGCTGAAAACATGAGCAGAACAGTTGAACCAGCTGAAACACCCCCCTTTCAGATGGCTTTTTTCTTCCACCATCCCTTCAAAAACACCCTGTATAGCTGCCTTTATAGAAAACACGCACCATTTGGAAACAATTTGCCTCCTTTTTTTAATTTCTTTTTTCCTGGCTGAAAACATGTGCTGAGTCGACCGCTTGGGTCAGCACAAAACCACGTTTTGGATGAATAAAGTAGTTGCTGGGAGCAATTTGCCCAGCACTGCTGCAGGCCAAATTGGAGAGTTAAACTCACAGGCTCTGCAAGCTGGCCCAAAATTACTCCATGGACTCCGAGGCCATTTGCTCCGAGTGAAAAACTAAATATTATTTACCAGGAATAATCCAAGAGGATGGTTGTGTAGCCCAGGCAACCTGGCTGCTGCTCCAGCACAGGCACTGCAGGGTGAGGTTTGAAGGAGGGAAAATTCCTGCCTGATTTTGGTGGGTGTTTGGAGCTTAGGGATGCTCAGGTGCTTGTGGTGATGGAGAGTTTGGGTGGTGTGAAGTGGAGGAATCATCCTTGAAATCACCTCTCCCCATCCCTGCTCCTTGCTCAGCCTCTTCATGCCACGAGCACCCACAGCAGGACTCAGTGGGAGATGCTCCAGCTATTCCTACTAAAAAACCATGAATAAACTCCTTTGAGGCCACAATTTGCCCATTTTTAAAGCAAATATAAGTGTTCAAAGTGCATCAAACCTCAGGCAGGGCAGCAGGGATGGAGAGGAAAGGTCCCCATGGAACTTCAAGGAGAAGGGATGAGTTTCTTCCCTACTTTTAAGAGTTAGACCCAAATTCAGGAGGAGGGCAAGAACATCCCTTCTCCAGTTGATTCTCAGCCCTTATTTCTGATACAAGAAACCCAAACAAGATGTGCTGAATCACCTAGGGCTGGGGAGAAAATATAATTTTTAAGCAAAAAGGAGTGAACACAAGCACAGCTCCAATCACTGGCTGCAGGTTATTCAGTTTAGGTCTTTTTCTCCCCATTTGTGTAAATTATAGAGGGAAAAAATATTACAGAAAACAGTTTGCTCAAGACTAAGTTGCTGGTGGAATAATTGCATATTTAGCAAACCTGCAGCCAAAAGTGATGGGTAATTTTGAAATAGTCTCTCACAAGAATCAATCTTCAATCAGGGCCCTTCTGAAAATCAGGTCCACTCAGAAGTACCTTAAATAAAACCTCGCAAAAAAGTCACTGACACAATCTGAAATTCTCAGCCTCTTGTCAGCCATGATCCTTTATTTTCTGAGTTTGCCATGGTCAACTGGATGCATTTGGGATCAATTCTGCTTCCTGATTTTAGATAACCAGAGAGGAAAATTTCCAGTACAGGCATGGAGATGGCACTACTGGAAATTTTCTGATTTTTAGATAACCACAGAGGAAAATTTCCAGTACAGGCATGGAGATGGCAGTCTCTCAAGTGCTGGCCCTTTGGAGAGGAGCCGAACACAGAGCCATGAGAAGGAAAACTCAGCACAGAGCCTGCACTGGGTTTGGTGTGTCTTGCAATGAAGCAAAGGAGCTGCATGTTTTAATCGAGATCAAGCCAGCCAGATTGGGAAGGAGGGAGTGAAACCCCCTGAAAATGAATTCCCTGCGAGACGCAGCTTGCCAGGATCTCTGCTGGGTGACACCTCCTGCGAACTCCAGAATGCAAATCACAGCCACCTCTGCGGAGAGGCAACGAGCAGGATGGCACCAGGCAGTGCCCAGAATCCCAATGAGCTCCCCAGGCACTGCTCCTGCAGCCCTGGATGATGGTTGGGGTGCAGGGATGGCTCACACTGGGTGGGGAATGTATCTGAGCAACCTGGGCCTCAGGGTGCGTCAGCCATCCCGCTTGGAACTGTTCTTATCAGGATTTTCTCAGGGCACCCTGGAATTCATCAAGGTTTCTAAGAAATAAACTGGGCTAAAAGAAGAAAGGAGAAGCTGAGAAACAGAATTCCAAGACCACAGGAACTCAATAATGGGGGGCAGCAAAGCACCTGGACTGTGACCAAACACATCGTCTGAGGGGTGCATGCAGGACAGGTGGACAAGACAAAGGCACCAATGAAGAAGAGTGTGATCAGTGTGTGCAGAGTTAGAATGTATAAATAAGTGCATAAAAACAATAAATGGCTTCTGCTTAATCATATTGGTCAGTTGTCCAGCAGTCCTATTTCCTGCACAGGGGTGCTGGTGATGCCCTGTGGGGTGCTAAAGGATTCTAATGCCTGGTTGAGGCATCCAAAATCCTGTGGCACATGAGAGGCAGGTGTGAAGATCACCTGCCTGGCACCTCCTAAGGCTGGCAGGGACAAAACCCCACAGATTTGAGAATGGCAATTCAGGACCTCCACATGGCCCTTCCCATCTCCAAGCCTCAGTTTCCCACTGAAGCAAGGGTACTGCCCACCCACAGAGGAACCCCTGGGTCTTGGCTGTTTGCACCGACCAAGCTCCTGGAAAGCCCAATATCCTGGGAAGTGTCCTCCAGGATATTCTGAGGGCTCAGCCCAAGCTAATTACACAACTCCCCACCCTGACACCCTTCTCCTTCTAGTCCTGCCTAAATACACCCAGACCCAGCAGATCTCCAGCACCTGGGTGTCAATTCTTTATCTTCTGTTCTGCCTAAGTCAGGGTCAGGATTGAAAGTGCTCGAGATCATATTTTGTGTTTGAACTCGGTTATTATTTATTATCTATATCACAGTCTTACACGCTGTGAGTTCTACAGCATTCTACTAACAAGCTACAAAATGGCCCTGTATCTATGTCTCCATGGTTTAGTGAACACACCAGTGCTGGATTAATGGTTGGACTCAATTTTCCAACCTTAATAATTCTGTGATTTCCTAAGCCCCTCAATCAGCCACACAATGGGAGCACCAGGCTGTGGTGCTGCCCCTCACCAAAACCCCAACAGCTCCTGCCTGGCACAGTGAATCCCATCACTGCCTCCCCAAAACCACCCCCATTGCTGGGCCCAGCTGGATCCCCACACCACCACGTGCCCACCAAGCCATGTTGGAGCACAGGAGGCCAAGAAAGTGTTAAATATTGCAGCAGCACAGAGCCAGGTGGGAGCCCAACCACTCCATCGCTCCCACACCGGCCCCAAGGAGACCAAAACCTGACTGAATGACTCTGGCAATTAACTTCCTGAGTCTCTAACCCAATTCCTTTTAAGGTAAATTTGCTCACGTTAATGGAAAAGGGTATTTTGGTTTTCCATCACCTGCCAAGTCATTTAAAAAATTGTTTTCCCCCTTCTCCCCTCTGCATTCACGACTTAATTGCAACAGCTCTTTGACAGCAGATAGGTTCCAGTGGGCTGCCACTCCAGATGTCAGGAACATGTTAGCAGGAAGGGGCCCTGTAGGATATTTATGGCTTTAATTCCTCGGTAGAGGGTTTTGTTCTGTCATGCGGTGACACACGAATTGCTACTCATTTGATCCTGTATTTCCACATCAGTGACACTTTATGAAGGGCTCCTGGTTCTCTGCACTCTCTCCAGAATTGCTGGTCCCTCTTCTGCCAGTGCTGGCCTGGACAAGCTGGGTGGCTGGAATTGCCAAAAGGGTGTTGAGCAGCCCTCCAGTGCAGCACTGGCTGAGGAGGAGAAAACTGAAAACTCAGAAAAGAAGACCAAAAAGCAGCTGAAAAGCAGTAGCAGAGGTCATTAATTCCTTCTCTCCTCTGTAGGAGTGTTGGGGGGTAGGACGGTCGGGATGGACGGAGACGAGAGATCTCTGAAGCCAGGGCTTGGAACTTGTGGTTTATTGCAAAGGGCCTGGGGGCAGGGCCCTGCTGGGAGCTGCCAGCCACAGCTCAGAGCAGGCCTGAGAGAAGAGAGGGGGAGAGAGGGTGAGAGGGTAAGAGAGTAAGGGAGTAAAAAAGGTAAGAGCGTAAAAGGGGTAAGAGAGCAAAGTTCTTGTTACAATACAATAAATCTTCTTCTGTACTGAATATTCTAATTCTCACCAACCAATCTAGTACAAGATACAAATCCTATAGCATTTCCATACACCCTATAGGAATCATTACATTACCACACTGTGCTACATTTTAAACCCTAAAAACTCCTCTTTGGGCCCCTTCTGCCAAGCTGCAGGGTCTGCTCTGACCCTTGGAGCTGTCTGCGAGCAGGGGGTGTTGTTTCATCACAAGGGGATCACCTTCAGCCAGCCACACCATTGTTTTCCAGTTGTTCAGTAACTGAGATATCTCAAAGCTTGCTTTCATTTCAATCTTGCTTATAATTTCTATATTCTCAAAATCTTTTGCCAATCATATTTATAAAGCTTTCCTGTTTCATCTTCCCCAACACTCCTCTCCAACCCCTTATCCACAAAGCTCGGGCATTCACAGTGACACCCTTGTTCAAGTGCCTGCAAGGCTTTTCCTTGTCTCATCCTCGGCCAGGAGTCTCCAGTCAGGATTCCACAACCCTGAATGAGCCAAAACCACCAGGCCCTCCCCATGGAGCTACACCTGCAGCTCTGGTAACAAACAGCAAGTGATGCACAGCCCTAAACAGACCATAAATAGATGCAGGATCAAGCCCCAGCTCCAAAGTGCTGGGATATTGGCAGCTTGCTCCCAGATGTGGGATCAGCAGGCACGTTAAACAATTACTTTTCAGCAGCACCGCTCTCCATCATCTCACTCACACACGAGCAGGTGATGAACCACTCCATAAAACAGGGGAAGCTGAAGGGCAGGGATTCCAGAGAAGCTGTGGCTGCTGCATCCCTGGAAGTGGTCAAGGGTTGGATGGGGCTTGGAGCAGCCTGGGATGGTGGAAGGCGTCCCTGTCTTGGGGTCTCTGCTGCTCAGAGTGACCCCAAGATGTGTTCGAAAGTCTCTTTTCCCAGCCCAGTGGTTGAAGAAGGAGTCAGAGCTCTTCAGTTCTCATTCTCAAAGTTGTTTATTGTTTCTTATCTATAAAATTCTTTCTCCTGCCCTGCCGAGGTCCATTCAGCAGGGCAGTTCCAGGCACTCTGCCTGCCCCAGGGGTGGTGTTATCTTTTTATACTAAAAACTACATGTACAATATTTACAATTACTTTCTAATACCTATCACCTATGTTAGACAGTGAGCTTCTACTCTA
>NW_005054489.1:137434-143180 GCF_000277835.1 Geospiza fortis | reverse complement strand
GGGCTCTGTGCCAAGGTCTCTGAGCCCCCTGGGCAGGGGCTTGAGCCCTCCAGGGCAGCCAGAGGAATTTCCTGGGTTCCCACAGCCCTGCCCATGGCAGGGGCACAATGACAACAAGTTTTAAGGTCTCCTCCTGTCACTATAGGACACGAAATAACACAACACGGACACGCAGCTTTCTTAAGGTAAAAAAGAGAACTTTTAATTTCTGACTCCAACATTTATGGATTTCTAAAAGTGACAGTGGATTGGAGGGTGACAGTGCCACCTCTCCAATGACACTGGGCAAACCAACAGTTTATCAAATTTCTCCTCCTCCAGAAAAGAATGCAAAACAATGAGTTATTTACATAAAGTGAAGTGAGAAAGTTCGTTATAAGAATGTGAACATCAGAAGGCTTACAAAAACTTAAAAAAACAGGGTGACACCCTCCAACCCAAAGCAGTCTGGCATCCTACGATTTCAATTTGGACTGGAAATGGGTTAAAGGAGCAGATTTGCCAAAAAAGAAGAAAAACCACCTAAAAAATCTCGCTGTAGTTTGGGCTCAGCAGAAGTGGCCGGGTGTGACCGTGTTCACAGGGGTCCAAGGATGAGGGAAGAGACGAGGATCTGACTCCATGTTTCAGAAGGTTTAATTCATTATTTTATGATATATATTATTTTGAAACTATACTAAAAGAATAGAAGAAAGGGTTTCATCAGAAGGCTGGCTAAGAATAGAAAAAGAAGGAATGATAACAAAGGTTTGTGGCTCGGACAGAGAGTCTGAGCCAGCTGGGCTGTGATTGGCCATTAATTAGAAACAACCACATGAGACCAATCACAGATGCACCTGTTGCATTCCACAGCAGCAGATAACCATTGTTTCCATTTTGTTCCTGAGGCCTCTCAGCTTCTCAGGAGGAAAAATCCTAAGGAAAGGATTTTTCAGAAAATATCATGGCTACAGCCAGGTTTCCTGGCAGAGGGAAGGGGCACAGCTGCTGGAGGGGAACTGTGTGGTTTGTGTCCTGCAGCTCTGCTGGAACCCCTGCAGCCCCAGATCCCACAAGCTTGGGAAGCTGCTCCCAGCACACCAGGACTGCCTGGGAGCCAAAACATCCCCCAGCTCTGCTCCTTAGTCAAAAGCCACCCTTTAAATTAAAGAGCAGCCCAGGAGACAACAGATGGTGTGTGAGCTGTGGCTCAGGCAGGACTGAACCCCATCCCTCTCTCCCTGGGCATCAGGGGCAGGAGTAGGGTGGGACATGGGGCCACACTGACCTGCCAGTGCAGTGAATTCCCATCATTTCCCAGCTCTGAGCTGCCTGATATCAGCAATACAGCAAAAAAAAAAAAAATAATCCTGTGAATTTCTATTTGCTGCAGTTTATACACAACAAGAACAAGTGCATACAAATACTTTCATTATTTTGTCAATACAATTAGCTCGGGAAGCACCAATCTGAGGCACCACTTCCCTCGCCTTGTTCCTGGAGGAAATTGGCTCTGCTAAACGCCAGGGTTTGATTTTCCCCCTCTCCAACAGCACATTTGCAGGCAGATTGGGCTCTCCCCTCCCCTCCCCGGAAAAGCAATCTTGCAGGAGCATTGAGATTTCTCTGGCTGATGGAGACACCCTCCTGGGAAGCACACCGGGGGTCCTTCCCTCCATCAGCGCAGCATCCCTGCTATTTGCTTCCACCAGGCAGCTTGCCAGCAAGCAGAGGAAAATGGGAAGGGGAGCAGGGAAAAAAAGGCCAGAGAGGATGGGGGATGACAGCACAAGGCAGCCTCGCTCTAGGGCTCCTTGTAGCACATCAAAAATCCTGCAGTTACACCATAAAAGCCAGGAAGGAGCAGTAAAGTCGCTCTGCCATCGAGGAATAAAGTCAGTGTGCCATCACAAATTTGCAAGGAATAAAGGCACTCTGCCACTGAGGAATAAAGTCACTCTGCCATCACAAATGTGCTCGCTGGTTTCTGACACGTTGGCTTTGTCACAGCCTGGATCAAATGCTGTCCGTGCCCGTGGCTGCAGGGGGAGGCAGATCTCACCTGCATCCCCAGGGGCAGCCTCCTCACACAGCTCAGCACCCTGGGGGCATCAAGGATATTAAATAAACCTGGGGAAAACAGCTGCAAGAGGACATCACATCACCCCCCTTGCAGGGGAGAAGGGGTTTTGGCAAAGCCAAATCCTTTCCAAAAAGGGTTTTGCAAAGAGCCCCAAGCTCAGGCACAAGGAGCTTTTGGGCTCTCACAGGGATTTCTTGTGCCAGGGAGCTGTGGTGGTACCAGCCTTGCTGCTCAGTCTGTGGGGCAGTGGCATCAGGACAGGACAAGGGGAAATGGCTTTAAGCTGAGGAAGGGGAGATTTGAATTAGATACCTGTAAAAACTCCTCCCTGTGAGGGTGCTGAGGCCCTGGCACAGGGTGCCCAGAGCAGCTGTGGCTGTCCCTGTGTCTTGGTTTGGAAAGACAGGTGTCTGCTACGGAAGGCAGGCATTCTCCCCTGAAATGGAGAATGTGAACCCTCCCCACCCCTCTGAATTGCTGTAAATTTTAAATTAAGGAGCTCTCCAGAAAAAATATGGGAGCAGGAAATAACAGTTCTTTAATAGGGAAGAAAATAAAAGGATAAAATAAACAGTGCAGTAAACTAAACCAACACTGCCAGAGTCAGAACACAACCTGACACCCTGTGGGTCAGGGTGCTGGCAGCAGTGCCATTGGAATTGTGGCTCAGCCCTCCTGCAGTGTCAGGGGTGGTTCTGCTGGAGCAGGGATCCTGGAGAAAGGTGCAGTCTCTTCCTCTGAAGATCCAGGGGAAGTGGCAGCTGCTGTTCCTCTGGGAAATCCAGTGGAGAAGCCGTGCTGGTGTTCCAGAATCTCCAGATTATATCCAGGTAGGAATGCTTGGCTGGTGTTCCAGAATCTCCAGATTATATCCGGGTAGGAATGCTTGGCTCCTCCCTCTGGGCTCACATCTCCCAATGGGATGCTGTAGTTCTTATCAGCCATGCAGGGACATTCAATAACTGTTAGCAGCAGGTGTCCCCCCAGAGGGAGGAGTGATTGTGATCACTCAGAGAGAGATAAGGCAAACTGCCCGCTTGACAAATAACAACTGCCATACAGATGGTAATAGAATACATCTTGCATTGCAATCTGGAACACCTTGGATCCCTGGAAGTGTCCAAGGCCAGGCTGGACAGGGCTTGGAGCAGCCTGGGACAGTGGAAGGTGCCCCTGCCATGGCAGGGGTCGGATGAGATGAGCTTTAAGCTTCCTTCCAACCCAAACAATTCTGGGATTCCATGGCAGCACAGCAGCCCCAATGCTCCCCCCAGCATGGGCTGGCCCCACACACCCCCTACACCACTCAACCCCTCCAGATTTGGGGCCCTTTCAGGACTCACTGACCTCCTTCTTGCACTCTGGTCCCATTCACACAAACAGTCACGCAGCCATTCCTCCTGCACAGGACGTGGAAGAGCCATTCAGGCTTGGACTATTAATTAAAACCCAGTAATGCTAATTTTACTGCCAACCTGGAAGATCCTTACTGCATTTTATTAGGTAATTGCCACTTGTAAAGGGTTTAAATTGATGTCTTTATTAGACGATGCAATACAGGATAGTTATGATAATAGTTGAAATCATATCCTATAAATGTTCAGCCACATCCAGATGTAGCTCCAGCCTTTTCCTCTGAGCTGAATGAGGAATTGCTTTGCCCTCAGAGACCCTGATCCCAGGGCAGACATAACCCAAACCAGACAAATCCTGTAAAAATGATACATTTCTGGAACTAAGTGGGGAGAAAGGGAAAACCACAGGGCAGCCAGGACTAGCCTCTGATCACCCCAAAATGTCACATTTCCACCACCGTTTTCTGTCCTCTCTGATCTTTTCTCAAGCAAGGAAAAACCAGGCACCTGCCCTGCTGAGTCATTTCAAATCTAAGTTATAAAGCCAATGCATTTTGTCTTTTTAGAAGCTTTTTGTTCACTCAGGGAGTTAATTTGTGTCAATCTGCATCTCCTGGGTTTCCTGTGGAGGGATAACTTATTTACCAGCAGATCTTGCTGGGAAACACCTTCCCCTTCACAGAGACTCTGGGAACATGGTTATCCCTGACACAGCCCAGCACCTTTCAGCCATGCCTTGGACACGTGGGACATCCAAGAGAAATTCATAGAATCACAGAATGACTGGGTTGGAAGAGACCTTCAAGACCATTGAGTGCAACCCAGCCCCAACACCTCAAGTCAACCCTGGCCCCCAGTGCCACATCCAGGCTTGTTTTGGTTTTCCCATCCTTTCCCTGGGGAGAGGCACATGGGAATGATGTTTCCTTTTCCTTGAACAGGTCTGTGGAAGAAGGGATGAGAGGGAGCAGCTCTGCAGGACCATCCTGAGGGCTGAGGGCAATGCAAGATTGTCACCATAGGACACAAAACAACGTACACACATCGCTGCTGTCAAGGTGAAAAAAGGGAAGTTTATTTTCTGACTCCCAACATTTATAGATTTCCAAAAGTGACAATGGATTGGAGGGTGACAGTGCCACCACTCCAATGACACTGGACAAACCAACAGTCCATCAGATTTCTCCTCCTCCATAAAAGAATGCAAAGCAATGAGTTATTTACAGAAAGTGTGTGAGAAAGTTTGTTACAAGAATGTCAACATCAGAAGGCTTAGAAAAACTTAAAAAACCAGGGCAACACAAGATGTTCCCACCACAGCAGAGAGGAAAAGAACAAAGTCTCACAACCCAAAACTTCCCAGTAGGAATGCCAGGACATCAATTTCCCCACTCCTTTCTTCGGCTCGACCAGGGAATGTGGAATAAATAACTCCAGCTTTATCCCAGGGATTTTAGGAATGACACTCTGGGAGTCACCAGAGCTCAGAGGCAGCCATGCCCACAGGGTTTGGCTCCTGTCAGTGCTGGGGAGGAGCTGGGGAGGTGATGCCAGTGTGGGTGGGACAGAGCTCCCCCAAAATGAGAGATCCCAGGAGGCTCCTGCTTGAGGCTTTGCCTCCCCACACACCATCAGCGTCTGCCTTCAGCCCTTTGTCCTCCTCCTCACATGCCTGCCCACGAAAGCTGCCTTTTCCATCTGATCTCTCCACACACCAGCTTCCCTCCACAGCCTCTTGTCCACCCTTTTCTTTCCTTGCTTTCCCCATTCCTTTGTTCCCTCACCTGCTCTCCCTTCACAAGATTAAAGCTGAGGATTTTTTTTTCCCTCCCTTTGGCAGGCTGGAATTGCTGGCCTGCACTTCTTGGGAGGAAAAAGCAACTGCAAATGGCATTGGGAATTCCCTTTGCATGTGTGGAAAGGGGAAATGGTGGCTTCAGGAAAAAGGGGATCAGCACTGCCCCAACCTTAGGACAAAAATGAGGCAGTGAAATAGTCTGGGGAGAATTGTTTTGCATTTAAATGAGAGAACTTTAATTCCCAGGTTAAAGCAGGAGAAGGAGATTTAGTGGTAAATGTTGGGGGGATGCTGAGCCCAGCCTTGGTGGGCCAGACACCCTCAGCCAAGGGATCTCACCTGCCAGGCACAGGGAGGAGAGACCAGGGAACAGGGGGGGCAGGAGAGCAGGGAGCAGGGGAACAGGGAACAGGAGAGCAGGGATTCCAGGGAAAAGGAGAGCAGGAACTGCAGGGTGAAGGAGAGCAAGGATTCCAGGAAGCAGAAAAGCAGGGATTCCAGGGAACAGGAGAGCAGGGATTCCAGGAGCAG
>NW_005054489.1:130675-137424 GCF_000277835.1 Geospiza fortis | reverse complement strand
CAGAAGTGCCCATGCTCACCAGCAAGCGATGACTAAGTTTAAAAAGCAAACTCAGATTAACCCAGGAGGGTTTGAAAGCTGGGAAATTACAGGTTCCCTGCACTAACGAGGACCCAGGGCTTTCCTTTCCCATCAGGCTCCTCACAGCTTGCAGCAGACTCGACCCCGACTGATAAATTTACAGCAAAGGAGAAAATAAATGCTGCAAATAAGAGGATTCACCTTCTTAGAAGTTTAAAGCCTATTACCAAAATAGGTGCACGGTGTTGCCACTATGAATGTCATCCCTAACACCTCCTGATTTCCCCCTTCCCGCCTCCTCCACTTTCACACCGAATTGTTCAAACTATTAGGGAACAAAAGGAAGCTGCCTTTTAAATCTCATTCACTCGGGCTCCTTGCCTGATAGATGGCTTCCCTTCTGAAGCTCTGTTTCACATAAAAGCATCTCAGCACGGTGCTGTAAATCTGGTCTGCACCAGCTTTTATGGGAGGCTGGGTTAGGTCCACGATTAAATTACCATTTATTTATTTGTTTGCTTCCAATATTTTTATAAAATGCCACTTCTGCTCAGAGTGGAGGGCTGGCATCCCTAAATGTGTGTTCAGAGTGGGCTGGATGGAGCAGAGGCACCGCAGGCCCCACCTCTGTCAGGAGGAGGCTGAGCTGAGCTGATCCATCAGTGGGATGCACCCTCTGCAGCCCAGAGCCCGTGAGGGATGAGATGTCTTGGTTTGGAAAGCCAGGTGTGTGCTAAGGAAGGCAGGAGCCTCCCCTGAAATGGAGAATGTGAACCCTCCCCCCTATGAATTCCTATAAATTTTAAATTAAGGGGCTCTCGGGCAGAAAATATGGGAGCAGGAAATAACAGTTCTTTAATAGGGAAGAAAATAAAAGGATAAAATAAACAATGCAGTAACTAAAACAACACTGACAGAGTCAGAACACAACCTGACACCCTGTGGGTCAGGGTGCTGGCAGCAGTCCCATTGGAATTGTGGCTCAGCCCTCCTGCAGTGTCAGGGGTGGTTCTGCTGGAGCAGGGATCCTGGAGAAAGGTGCAGTCTCTGCCTCTGAAGATCCAGGGGAAGAGGCAGCTGCTGTTCCTCTGCGAAATCCAGTGGAGAAGCCGTGCTGGTGTTCCAGAATCTCAGATCATATCCGGGTAGGAATGCTTGGCTCCTCCCTCTGGGCTCACATCTCCCAATGGGATGCTGTAGTTCTTATCAGCCTTGCAGTGACATTTAGCAGCTGTTATCAGCAGGTGTCCCCTCTCGAGGGAGGAGTGGGTGTGGAAGAGATAAGGAAAACTGCCCACTGAACAGAAGACAGCTGCCATACAGATGGCAATAGAATACATCTTGCCTTGCAATCTGGGGCAGGAGGATACAGGATGTGGAGCCAGCAGCTTCATCCCTGCAGCTCCAGAATGCCCATCCAGCTGCTCTGCCTGCTCTGGGCTCCCACACTCTCTGAATAATTACACATGAAATAATTAGCACCAGTGTTGGAATAATTAGGAGTTCAATAACTACCTCCAAGGCAGGGAAACTGCCAAAATCCTCGCTCACCAAAATCCTTATAGAAAGGGAGGAGTAGCTTTGCCCTTATCTCTGCCCCACCCCTTAGAGGCAGCACATTCACATCCATTGCAAGAAGAGGGGAATCAGGTTTGGGATTTTACCAAGTGCCTTGCTTCCCTCTCAAGCTTTTATCCTTTCCAGTTGTTGGAAAAGGCAAAAGCAATGTTTCAAACAAAAGGTCAGTTGAACCAAAGACTGCTTCCATTAATAATGGAGAGAACCAAAGACTGCTTCCATTAATAATGGAGGGTTTTTTTTTTTCATTTTTAGACCGATTTTTCCCAGACAAACGAAGAAAACCAGGTAAATGTTTGAGATTTCCCTCTGAAAATCCTCACCTGATTCCTGTCTCTGTCCAAGGGTTAACACTGTAGAAATGGGGATATCCCAAACCCGCTGTGAACCTCCTGGATCAAACACAGCCCCTCCTTCTCCTCACTCCCATCCTTTACATCCTTTACATCCTTCCATCTCCCAGATTTGCCCTGAACCAGGACAACAGATTCCTGCAGCATGGCAGAGATGCCAGTGAAGAGCCAAGCCCTGCGTGCCCCAGGAAAATCCTTCCCTCACCCCACCTGCCTGTCCTCCCTTACCCAGCTGCTCTCCCTCCACAAAACCCTTCCCTTTGCCTCGCAGGCAGTTTTACAGCCTCCTGCCCCCCTCTCTCCTAATAATCAATATTGATTTTACTGCCTGTGCTATTATCCCAGCTTAAAGATTTATTTCCTCGCTTTGCAGCGTGTGGTTTGGAGCAGGAGCCCTTATTTCCCTCCTCCTCAGGATCATTACCTTGCCCCATTGACAGGCCAGGGAGCTCATTCCATATTGGAAAATAATCATCAGCTTTTAGGAGGAGGCACTCAGGTTATGATCAGGGGACACGAGAGCACGAGCTCATGGCAAGCCCTTGCACTTGCTCTTCCTCCACTTCATTTTATATTTATTTTTTAAATCAGTTTATTTCCAACTCCTGCATTTTAGGCTTTTCCTCTGGTCCTGGTGCCAGCTAACCCCATGGCACCACGGGTCTGCCAACCCCTGCACCCAATTAGCAGAACAGACCATGTGAAACACACACTTGACGTTGATATGATTTAACATTAATAACCAGGTTTCAAATATTTATTACAATGGCTGTTTTTAATAAATATTTCATGAACACCAATTTTAATCCATTTTTTCCACCTCTCTCCCCATCCATTGCCAGCTTTGTGGGCTTAATTTGCCTTAATGAGAGTAAAAATCACTCTGATAAATTGCTCCTTTGCAAATGCACGCGACGTGAGAGCAACACTTGGCTGAAATATTTGTGGTGAGGAGCTGAGTGCTGCAAACAGACTCTGGCAGTGAGGAGCCCTCAGGATGGAGCTTGGGCTCGTGGAAGGTGTTCCTGCCCATGGCAGGGGTGGAAGGAGAACTTTAAGGTCCCTTCCAACCCAAACCATTCTGGGGTTATGCTGTTTTTAGGGACCATAAAAGGTCCAAGATTTAATCTGGAGAAAAGAGGCAGCTTGCCTACACAATATCCAGAAGAAGATAAGGTATCTCCCACTTTTATCACATGATTTTCCTTGCAGGAAGAGCTCCTGTATGTTTATGCCCCAATCCCAGGGAAGTCCTGAGTTAATACACTGAGGCTCAGCATTAAGAGGTATTGAACTAAAAGCTTTATTGAGCACATGCAGCTAAAGCTGAGGCTTTTCCCAAAACCAAGCCAAGCAGAAATCCTTTCCCTGCAGGCACCAGGCTGGGAGGATCCTCAGCATCACCCCCAGCCCATCCTCCTCTCCACCTGTGGCTCTCTGTACCCCCCTCTTCCCTCCCAAAAGCACCAGGGGTTGATTTTAGGAGCTTGGCTGGCTCAGCAAACAGGATCTGGGTTTCTCCCTGCTCCAGTATTCCAGGCATGGCAGACAATTAGAGCTGTCTAATCAGCAGTGCCAGGGGCAGGGCTTTCATGTGAGGGCTCTCAGGAGGGGTTATTACCATATGAAGCATCCTTGGCTCAGCTTTGCTCAGCCACAGCTTTCTGCCCCCTCCTGCAGCCCCAAACCAAGAGGAAATCCAAGCAGGGATGTGCAGGGAGAGCCACAAAAGGTGCTTCAGGAGCAGAGTTTCACTTTGGCTTTTGCTGCCGTTTCATTTCTTTTGATGTTTCGTTTTCCTTCCCTCCTTAGCTTTATTTATTCATTTATATTTATTTTATAAGGCACATTTTGGTGCATATTACAGCCCTCCAGCTTTCTCTCCGTGCACATTCCCCTATTAGGATGCAAAAGTGGGGAGACAAAGCCCATCCCATAGCCAAGAATTCATAGCAGAGGAAATGTGGATAAAATCCAAACAAATCCAGGTTGGAAAGGGCTTGGAGCAACCTGGTCTTCTGGAAGGTGTCCCTGTCTCAACTGCAGCATTTATTTCCAGCAAGAACAGCAACTTTATTATCCAAACTGAATTGTGTGGAATAAAAAATAAATATATCAAGCTTTCTCCTAGAAATCCTTCTCTCAGCAAGCCCAGAAGGAGACAATATTTATTTATACCTATATATTTATATAAAAATATTATATTATATATTATATATAAATAGATATGTTTTATATATATTGCATACATATATTAAATAAATAAATAACCCCCCCAAAAACAAGGTAATGGACATTTGGGATCATAAATAGGAATAGATGAAGTGGAAGCTGACCATGTTGGTTTCAATGAGAATTATCTACAAAAAGGTATTTTTTTTACCCCTTCAGCAATTCAGTATTTTAATGCCTTGAACTTTTCCCCCCCAATCTCACTTTTACCAGGTGTGCAGAAAGTTACCAAAAACATCAATTGGGAGATGTCAGAATGAAAAATCTCAGCATTTCACTTCAAAGCAAAGTGTTCTGCTTCAAAATGTCGGTGGTTTATAATTCAATAAGCCGATTTGAAGCATCTTATCTGGCAGGCCTCTGTCAAAAATGGGAAAATCGACTTTTTCTTCCAACAGTTTTGGTAAAACCCTATATTTTTCAGGCCCATTTTCAGTCACATTCAATCACCTTTTGTTTTCATGTTATCTCTGCTGAGACTCTTTGTAGAAAATCTTTTCCTGCTTAGGAAACTGGAGTTTGTCTGCAGTCAAATCCTACAATACTCTGACCTAAAACACTAATAAACAAGATTCCTGGAAAAACACACCCAGTGCAGGAATATCACTTACTGCTTAGGCAGGTGATGCCATGCAGGAAATATCAGCCACATATTTAGGGTAAAGTTTATGTCTTCTGTTCATTGTTCAGCACAACAATTGGATTCTTGGCCAATCCCAAGGCACTGGGGGGATTAAAGCCAACCAGTAAAACCAGTTTGACGGTTTCTAACAACAACACACCACTTCCCATTGGGAAAAAAATCACTTAGAGACATAAACTTGCAGCAGAAATTAACGTTGGGTATGATAATTGGGAAACTCAGTCCCTTCACGGGGGGGAAAATCTGTTTAAAAAGCCTTTACAAAGCCCAGCTTGAATTCTAGCAGCCAAAATCTTCCCTGGACAGGATAAAATGTACAAGAAAAAGACAGCAGCATCCCTGAGCAGCATCCCAGTTGCAGGGGATCTCTCTCTACATATTAATGCAGAGCAAAGTGACCAAAATGAATATTTGTTGCAGCTGCAGAGCATGACTCCAATTTTTTTAAATATTTTTTTCTCCTAAGCAGATAATCATCTTCCCAGGGTGTTTTCTGCATATGCACACGTGCAGGGACATGAGGAAAACCTGTGCTCTATTTTATAAGCTCATGGAGATTCTAATCTTCCAGCAAATAAGGCATGGCATGGAGATGGACGGGATTACAGGAAAATCAATATTGATTATTAGCAGCAAAGATGCGGGATGGAGCTGACAGTTAAAAATCCTTTTAAGATCTTGGGAGAAAAATGACAGCTCCACACAACAAATACAGTAGTGCTGATTCAACAGCTTCATCACCCAGGGGATCAATGGGGCTTTGGGCAAAGTCTGGCCAGGTGCAGGAGCCTCAGCCCGGGGAAGGCAGGACAAAGGTGCATTATTTTACACAGGGGGAGCACCACAGGATCATTAAAACCTGTAAAATTGGGTCCAACCATTCCCCCAGCACTGCCCAGCCCACCACTGACCCTCGTCCCCAGGTGCCACATCCATGGGGCTTTTAAATCCCTCCGGGTAGGGGGACTGCACTGCCACCCTGGGCAGCCTCTTCCAGTATTTAACAACCCTTTCCATGAAGAAATATTCCCAATATCCAAGCTAAGCCTCCCATGGTGCAATTGAGGCCATTTTCTTTCATCCCGTCACTGTTCCCTGGGAGCAGAGCCTGACCCCCACCTGATTCCAGAGAGGGAGGAGGTCCCTCTGAGCCTCCTCTTCCCCAGGCTGAGCCCCCCAGCTCCCTCAGCCACTCCTCACCAGGTTTGCACTCCCAAAGGGATGTGGGAGCGTTGGGATCTTTGAGTTTCAGCTGCCTGGACACACAAGCTCCAGGCTGAAGGAACAACTAGCAGGAGCAGCACGAGGCAGGTGAGGTTCAGGAGGAGTCCTGGTGCTCCCCTGCAGCGTCAGCTGGTGCCTGTGTATCCATAAAAACACACCAGTGCAGGGAAATCCAGCGATTTCCTCTCCCTGGCCAGGTTCAAATTCACCCTGTGGGAAGAAAAGGACTTTCCCTGCTGACTGCCTATTGCACAGGGAGCACAGAGGCTTCTCCTCCCTTCTCTTGTTTTCCATTCTGGCCCATGGGCAATCCAGCCAGGGATCCAGGGGCAGCCACAGCTGCTCTGGGCACCTGTGCCAGGGCCTGCCCACCCTCCCAGGGAACAATTCCTAATTCCCAATATCCCATCCATCCCTGCCCTCTGGCACTGGGAGCCATTCCCTGTGTCCTGTCCCTCCATCCCTTGTCCCCAGTCCCTCTCCAGCTCTCCTGGAGCCCCTTCAGGCCCTGCCAGGGCTCTGAGCTCTCCCTCCAGCCCTCTCTTCTCCAGGCTGAACATCCCACACCACAGAAAAGCTCCTCCTTGGCCCAGTTTGTGGTGCCACCCTCCCCTAGCAGAGCTGTGGGGTCACTCAGAACCCCAGTGCTGCACACAAAGCCCTTCAGGGCTCGTGCCTCTGGTGCCAAAGGCAATCAA
>NW_005054489.1:128674-130665 GCF_000277835.1 Geospiza fortis | reverse complement strand
CGAGGAGCCAGACTGGGCACGTTGATGCCTTCAGTGCTTTTGGTCAGTGCTCCCATGTCCCAGTGGGAGCCAGTTATGTCCTGGGAAGCCCCAGGGGCCGCCAAATTCCCAAAGTCTTCCTTCCCAATATCCCACCTGTTTGTAAAAACAGGTTCCCTATCAAATAAGTTATTTTTCAAGCAATAAAGGAACAAATTAGGGTTTTTTCCTGCCTCTCAGAATTCTCCATCAGGGAGTCACCATGCTCCGAGCCCTGCAGGAACAAGGACCTGCCTGCTCAGAACATTTGATCCCAGCTGATCCATCAGCACCTTGATCCTGACTCCCACAATTACAATGAGGAGAAAGCAGCAGCTGAGCTGGGAAAACAATAGGGATCAAGTGGCTCTAAGGCATGAGGTGCTCAGGGCACTGGGCTGATGAGTTCATCACTAATTGGGATGAATGTTTAAAATAAAATAATGATGCCTAATCACCCTGAGAGCCTCCCAGGCACATCCATGGCATCCTCTGGGAGAATAATATACCTCAAAAGTCACCTTAAAGAAGCAGCACCAGGGTCATCCTCTGCCTAGTGAATATTTGGGGGTTTAGCTGATTATTATAAATAATTAATGATAAGCTAAAATTAATAATAATTTATAATAATCAGCTAAATTATTATAATAATTTATAGAAATAAATTCATATAAATTTATTTATAAATTATTATAAATAATAATCAGCTTTTCAGCTGATTTTTAAGAGGCAGAAAACACAAAGCATTCCCTGCAGACAGCTTGCTGCAACTGGGTTTTTTTTGGGACTGCTGGGACACAGCCCTGCTCCCTAAGGTTGCAGTTTCACATGCCAGAGCCAGGGATAACTGGGATAACTGGGAAGCTGCAGGGACATCAAGGGACACGCTGCTCACACCGTGGCTGCATCGATCCCGCCCATCCTGCCCAGGGACACGCTGATGGCACAGCCCATCCCATCCCTGCCCAGGGACACGCTGATGGCACAGCCCAGCCCTGAGAGCAGCTGGATGGACCAGAGCCAACCCTCAGAGGAGGATCTGCCCTCTGGGCTTTGGGAAAAGACCAAAGCAGCCTCCTGACATCAAGGACCAAAGGACAGGCCGGGAGAGCAGGGATCCCTGCAAGGGAAAATGTCCTGCCCAGGGATACCTGCCTCATCCCTTCTGATGCCTTGGGAAGGCTGCCCTGGAACAGAGGTTGGGCAGAGTTACAGAATAAAGCAGGGATTTATTAAAAGGCCTCCATGGATGCACCTTGGGCAGCACAAGAGCCCAGCCAGGCCTGCCCCCAAGATGAACCAAAATGGTCACAAAATGAACCCAAGATGAGCCAAAATGGTCACAAATGCACGACCGCTCACGGGGTCTCTCCCTGGGATCAGTTCTGCTCCATTTGCATCTTGCAGTTCATTGTCCCATTCCAGCTTTAGCCCATCCAGTCCCACCCTGCTTGTTTTTCTCTCTCCAGCCCACGGTGTTTGTGCTCTTGGGCTGAGATTTGGATCATTTGTCCTTGCTGCCCAGCTGGAGCAGGAATTGTTTTGTCTCCCTGCTCTGTGCACAGAGCTCACCATCCCTAATATGAAGCTCAGACCCACAGACTAAAGCAGCACAGAACCTGAAAAATAGAAAAGCTGAAACCTGAGGCATCATTAGATCCCTCATCACAATCCCAGCCACCCTTCCAGCCATCCCAGTGCCTCCATAGCCCTTCCCAGCCTCACCACATTAACTCCACACCCCTGATGCCCTCCAGCCACCAGGATTCCCATCCCAGATCTACTTCCATCAAGACACAACCTAAACCTTAACCTTACCCTAGTGAAACCCCATCACAAACCCCACCAGCACACTCCACCCCAGAGCAATCTCCATCCCCTACTCCTGTCTCTCACACAGCCCTGCTAGAAGCTATTGGAGTATTACCAATATTGCAGACAGGACATGCCTTGGCTTGTCTGGCCCTGCTGCT
>NW_005054489.1:123173-128140 GCF_000277835.1 Geospiza fortis | reverse complement strand
CCAGGGACAGGAGGGGAGGGACAAAGGGACAAAGGACACCTGGATGGCCCAATGCCCCCCAGGGGTAGAGGGCATCCTTTGGATCTGCCAATCACTCAGTGCCCTTCTGGAATGCCAGGACTGACAGACAGTGCTGGGAGGGGTCAGGGTGGGGGAAAGGAGAGGGGACTGACACAGCTGGGAGGGAATCTTCAGGGGAGGGACCCGGGGTTCTGAGGTAAACCCTGAAATCAGAATGCAACAAGAAGCAGCACCAGTGATGAAGTTGCAGCCAACTTTTGCAGGGTTCAGGCAGAGCCAGCTGCCCTCGGTGCCGCCAGCACGACCCACCTGCGGCTGCCGGCTCAGTGGGCGTGAAGGGGCCGTGTGGAATACAAATGGACTCTTTCACTTAGCAGGAGGCAGGTAATTTCTTTTGTCCCCGCTGATGCATTATTGATTGTGATGAATGTCAGAGCAGGAGCCTGTTCCAAAAGCCATTAAACAATAATTTCATCTCCGGAGGGTAATTGATTGTCAGAGGGAGCAGCTCTGCCAGGCGCAAGGTGGTGGTGACGGGGAATGTTTGTATTTGGGTGGGGACGGAGGGAGTCTTGGGCAAACTGCATGATTTATTAATCAAACATGGAAAAAAGAGTTGGGAGAGGGAGTGCACTGGTTGGAAGGAGCCAACTCCTTCCGAGCTGCTGGGCAAGGCTGAGAGGCAGCCTGACCCCAGGGCGGCTCTGTCACGCTTTGGAGAACATCCCTAATGGCACTGTGCTGGGGCTGCTGGGCTCCAGTGACACATCCCAACGCTGGCCTGTCACCTCCCTGTTATTCCAGCCCCTGACCCGCACATTAAAGTGCTTTTCTGACACACCTCAACTCCTTCCCTGCCTCTCCATTAATGCACTGCCAGCACAGCCAGAGTGGTGAGCAATCTGCAGGCCAAAGCCCCAGCTCTCCCCCTCCAACGCTGCTCCAACCCAGCTGGGCCCTTCCACTGATCTCAGAGAGAAGCTAAACCTCATCCCCATGGAGGGAGCATGGGAAGAAGCAGGAAGAAGGGTCTGGATTTGGGAGTTGGGATTGGAGTTGTGTTACAGACACATTTTATGAAAAATCTTTTTGTAACAATTTTTTCTCCTGAGAAGCTGAGAGGCCTCAGGAACAAAATGTAAACAATGGTTATCTGCTGCTGTGGAATGCAACAGGTGGATCTGGGATTGGTCTCATGTGGTTGTTTCTAATTAATGGCCAATCACAGCTGGCTTGGACTCTGTCCGAGCCACAAGCCTTTGTTATCATTCTTTCTTTTTCTATTCTTAGCTAGCCTTGTGATGAAATCCTTTCTTCTATTCTTTTAGTATAGTTTTAATGTAAGACATATAATAAAATAATAAATCAAGCCTTCTGAAACATGGAGTCAGATCCTCGTCTCTTCCCTCATCCTCGGATCCCTGTGAACACGGTCACAGAGTTGCAGTTTGTGGCCTCGAGCTGGAGTGCAATGAGGGGAGGGGGGAAGGACCCTCCCATCCCAGAGGAGAGGGACAAGACCCATGGCCCAGGATTAATCCTTGCTGGTTCACAGTCATTTACCAGCATTTAGAGACACAGCCCTACAAAGGGGCATGGGGACACATCCCCAGCTGTGCCCAGTCTCCCAGGAGGACACAATGCATCACCCCTCTGTCTGTCTGTCTGTCCACAGCGGTGGAGGAGGGCAGGGATGGAGCAGCATCCTCACCACATCTCCAGCAGCAGCCAGAGGAGAGACAAATCCCTCTGTCAGGAGAGGAGAGGGAGTTTATCCGTCTCCTCTGCGGCACATGAGAGGTGGATTTATCACGGATTTCCCTTTCTCCCATGCTTTATTTAGTAGTTCATTATCTTGTCAGCTGGAACCGGCCAGTTCCCACAGCACACTCTATCACTCCCAAATCCCTGCAGGAGCCACTCGAGGTAAAATGACCACCTGGTTTACCTGAAGGCCACATCTGATCTAGGAGAGGACAGTTCCCAATGGTGGGGAACAGGTTGGAGTGCAGAATGAGAAAGGAATTCCTGTCCTTTGGGTGTGAGGATAGAGAACTGTGTAAGTAACTAGTCATTAAACACCCTCCCTCTGTCAGGCTAGTTTAAAAAAACAACAACAACAACAAAACAAAACAATAAAAGATCAAAACCACGAGCAAGTTGAACATTAAATTCCTTCCAATAGCATCAGGCAATGCCTTCTGCCTTCATATCAATCACAAGGCCTGAAAATATCTCTAATAAAAAAGGAGATTCTGTCCCCACCACAAAACTCTCAAAGGAGCAAGAAACAGCAGTGAAATGTCATTTCTAGGGAAGAAGGAGTAATGCAGCCTTCCCTGGCCTTTCCACGAGCTGAGCTGGTGCAATACACAAATTTCCAGGCATATTTGCCAGTTATCTCCACAGGACGTGGTTGTGATCAGTATCCACAAGCAGGTGCCAGCCCAACAACAGAATCCCAGGGTGGTTTGGGCTGGAAAGGACCTTAAAGGTCATCTCTGTCCCACCCTCCCCTATCCCAGGGTGCTCCAAGCCCCGTTCAGACTGGCTTTGGCTGCTTCCAGGGATGGGGCAGCCACAGCTTCCCTGGGCACCCTGTGCCAGGGCCTCCTCACCCTCCCAGGGAAGAACTATTTGCATATTTAAACCCCTCCCACTGCCATAATCAACTTCCACCTCCAGGCTGCCGGAGGAGCTGCATCACCCTACAAAGGACACAGACGCTTCCTTGACTTTCAGGGCCAGACCTTGAAGAAGTTCAGCACAAATCTTCTGTGTTTATTTGTTTCCATTTATTTTCCCCATTACTTTTCCCGCGATCAATACCATTATTTGAATAAAAATGCACTATGTACAAGAGAAATGCCATACAGAGAATACCAATTGAAGAGGCTGCCTTGAAGTGAAGCCATGGAGAGGGGAGGTAATTCTCCCAGGGAGCAGGAGGCCATCAAACCCTGGTACCAGCACGGCTCCTCACAGAGCGCTGATGGGAACAAAGGAAAAAGGAAAGCAAAGAACCAAATCCCCACTTCAAAAGCCTCCCCTTTTCAAAGCGTGGCACAAACATTAACTGGCTTGTCTTCCCAATGTGAAAAGTGCATATTATATGGCTCTACACAGATATTTACTATGTGTATTATGTTGTATTGATTAGTAGTGCTGTATTAACATTTTAATAGTATGTAGTATGTACAAAATGTAGTTTTGTAGTTAAAAGGTAACTTTTGGAGTTAAAATAGGACCTATGTATGTGGGGTATTTTTTTAAGAAAGGAATGAGGTACTTGCACCAGATAGCAGCCACAGGACACCTAAATCTTTCAGAGAAAAAGAATTTATTGCTCCATTATCAGAAGAAAAAATCTTCTTCCTCCCTTGCTCAGTTCTGAAGAAGAGGAAGAAGCTGACACTGACCAGACAGAATCCTGTGTTTGAATGGAATTTCTGCATCATGTATGAGGTGTATGAATATGCAACAGGCTGTTGTTTTTAAGGGCTAATCCTCTGTTAACGTGGGTCCTTTTTCGGGCTTATTTTGCCCAGAAAGAGGTACCCAGACTGTCCATAATTCTTTGTTTTTATTGTCTCATGTTGTCGTAATCCAAATTGTCCAAATTGTTATTACTCTAATCATATTACTATTTTATAACCATTTTATTACTATTAAACTTTTAAAATTTTAGAAACAAGTGATTGGGTTTTTCACACCAACACCCCTTTGTGGCAGCACTGCTGTTTCCTGTTTTGCAGGAGCAGCTCGGCTCAGGCCCCAACCTGAATCATTGTGGGCTCTGTGGTTTGAGGTTTGTGGCAGCCAAGTGAGCCCCTGGGTGCCATCCTGGGTAGGAATGTGCTCCCTGTGGACAAAGTGACAAAATTATTCTTTGTCTCCTTAAAAAGGAAAAAAGCCCAGAATTAGGTAAAAAGACACGTCATAGGACCTTGGGGACTTCACCTCAAACTTAAGGATAGCCAATTGGACAGGAACCAGAAAGTCCCACCAAAGCAATCCACTGGAAAAAGAAGAGAACAAAAGAACTAAATGCTTTTGTGGGGTGTTTTACCAGGAGCAAGAACCTCTTGCCCTGGCTCGGTTTTTCTCTGTAGAGAGCTTTGTTATTTTGCCTTTTATTAAAACTTTTTTGTTTCCAACACTACCACAGAAGCCATCCTGCTGATTTTATGCCTCCAAAGGTAGCTGAGCTATCTTGGGTGTGATACAGATCTCCAAGAGCTTATGAGACCTGGCTCGAGGAGACCCTTATATCAATCCTGCCCTGCCCTGGGAGATGGTGGGCAATGCCAGCCTGGAAAAGGGGCAGTACAAGCTGTTTCTTCCTCCATCTAAACCCTTGAGTTTATTAATTATTTTATAGCACCTTCCCCATACCTAAAGGGGCTTCAGGAGAGCTGGAGAGAAACTTTGGACGAGAGATGGAGGGACAGCACAAGGGGGAATGGCCTCCCACTGCCAGACATCAGGGCTAGATGGGATATTGAGAAAAAATTTTTCCTGTGGGGTGGAGAGGCTCTGGCACAGGGTGCCCAGAGCAGCTGTGGCTGTCCCTGGATCCCTGGGACTGTCCAAGGCCACGTTGGGCAGGGCTTGGAGCACCGTGGGACAGTGAAAGGTGTCCCTGCCATGGCAGAGGGTGAGACAAGATGGGTTTTAATGTCCCTCCTAACCCAAACCTTTCTGTGATTGAGCTGTGGCAGATCCAGTGTGAAATCTCACATGGAACAACACCCATCCTCACAGTGAGCCCCTGCCAGACAAACTCCAAGACCTGTCCTGCATTGCAGGAGCACAGGACACCAAATCCTCCTTGCAGCAGGAAATGCCCAGGCAGGGTCTGAGCCCGGGGCTCCTCTCCCAAACATCCTCCCCTAATGGAATATCACCAATATTGTGTACGGGATGTGCCTGAGCTTGTCTGGCCC
>NW_005054489.1:88998-123001 GCF_000277835.1 Geospiza fortis | reverse complement strand
GGTTCTGATGGAGGGTTTGGATCCAGAGCTTTATTCTGGCCCACAGGCCTCTGAATGCAGCACCAGCTCCAACAGAACTCCCTGAGCCCGTGGTTGCTGCTCCTTTGAACCCCGGGGAGAGGGGCAGGGAAGGGGTCGAGAGCCACCAGCCAGGGACAGGAGGGGAGGGACAAAGGGACAAAGGACACCTGGATGGCCCAATGCCCCCCGGGGGTAGAGGGCATCCTTTGGATCTGCCAATCACTCAGTGCCCTTCTGGAATGCCAGGACTGACAGACAGTGCTGGGAGGGGTCAGAGTGGGGAAGGGAGAGGGGACTGACACACCTGGGAGGGAATTATAAAGGGAGGGACCCCTTTATAAGGTATACTTATAAATATCACCTCATATAATATAAATATACTCATATATATTACGTCATATAATATAAGTATACCTTTATAAGGTGTACTTATATTATATGAGGTAAACCCTGAAATCACACTGCAACATTCCAACCTGCAGGATGCCCAGGCAGGGTCTGAGCCCGAGGCTCCTCTCCCAAAGATCCTCCCCAGCCATTCCAACCCGCTGCTCAGTTTAGGAAAGCAAAGCACGGCCACTCAAGGGCTGCTTCCAGCTTGGCTCTCGCTGCTGCTCTTAACCCCAGCAACCTCCCCAGCTCTGCCCTGCCAACACAGAGGAAAACAAGCCACTTGACAGGCTCCCTTCTGCTCCAGAGGAACATTTCCCCAGGAAAGGAAGATCAAGGAAAGTACCAGCTCTCTGTCTAAAAGATGAGGAGATATATTCCAGCTGACATTCAGCACTATCAACATTTTATGAGCTTTGGAATCCAGTTAGTTAGCCAATATTTTACTTAACTCCAGTTTAGATTTAAAAACTTGACCTTCTCTGAGCGTGTGTCTGTGTCACATTTCACTCGGCTGCGCACAGCTCCATGAGCAAAGTACCAGGTTATTTATCCCCCCTTTTTTATTGCTGCACTGTTATTTGTTCATTTGTACTAGTCAAAAATCAATAAAAAGATGGGGGTCCCTGAACAGGGGCTTGGGGCACCCACACAGCTCTCTAAGGTGCTTATCACACCATAGCAAGAGGCAAATCATCCAGAGCATCTCCTGTCCTGGTCAGAGGGCTGTAAATCAGGGCACAAAGCAGCCCTGCTCCTGCTCCTCTTGGTGAGGGAGTAGCAAATTGCTTTCTAGCTCAGTGTGGGGGAGCAGTTTGGTGTAGGAGCGTCGGGGGGTAGGATGGTGGAGATGAGAGATCTCTGAAGCCAGGTCTGGAACTTGTGGTTTATTGCAAAGGGCCTGGGTGCAGAGCCCTGCTGGGAGCTGCCAGGCACAGCTCAGAGCAGGCCTGAGAGAAGAGAGGGGGAGAGAGGATGAGAGGGTAAGAGAGTAAAAGGGGTAAGAGAGTAAGAGGCAAGAGCTAAGAAAACGAAATTCCCGTTACAATACAATAAATAATCTTCTGTGCTGAATATTCTAATTCTCTCTAACCAATCTAGTACAAGATACAAATCCTACAGCATTTACATACAACCCATAAGAATCATTACATTACCATACTGTGTTACATTTTAAACCCTAAAAACTCCTCTTTGGGCCCCTTCTGCCAAGCCAGTAGGGTCTGCTCTGACCCTTGGAGCTGTCTGCAAGCAGAGGGTGTTGTTCCATCAAAAGGGGATCACCTGCAGCCACCCACACCATTGTTTTCCAGCTGTTCAGTAACTGAGGTATCTCAAAGCTTGCTTTCATTTCAATCTCACTTATAGCTTCCATATTCTCAAAATCTTTTGCCAGACAATCATATTGATAAGGCTTTCCTGTTTCATCTTCCCCAACAGTTTGGATGTTCACACACACATCAGAGGCCCTTCGTGCCTAGAACTGCAAGGAAAAACCACCAGTGTTTGGTCATGGAAAAGGTCTAAACACAGGGCAAGGCACCAATTTCAGCTCTGGCAGCCACAAAACCCACGGAGCAAGGAGGGAGATCTCCCAGAGGGAAAGGGAGCAGTGGGACACCCATCCAAAATATCAGAGCTGGAGGATGGAAAGTATCAAAGGTGGCAGAGCACCCCAGCAGTGTGAGCAATGGGTGACAACAGCAGTGACAGGACAGCAACACAGTCACCTGGATCCTTTGCCTCCTCCTTGCAGACAGAAACATTGCGCTAATGAGGCTAATTAACACCCCAACACCTGGCTGGACAGGCAGCTTCCCAGAACATGCTCCTCACTCCACCTGCCTGTCTGGGATGACACACCAGACCCAGCAGCCCCCGATCACATCTCAGCACAAGCAGCCTGTGGTAGGCACATGACCCCATCCCCCTCCTCACGCCACCTGCCTGAAGTAATACTGGATGAAAGAAATGTGTTTTAATAAAGAAAATTGATTTATTTTGGTTTATTCATTAACACGTCAATCAGGAATGATTTATGGCCCCAATTTGCCAAATTATTCCTCTATTGATCAGCCCAGGGTTGTTTTGTTGTAGGTTCAGTCAATTAGGAGTAGCACTCAGGTGGGTAAATTAATCAGCCTTAAGTAGAGCCTGCCCACAGAGAGGGGCTTGGCAAGCCCTGGTGCCAATGCAAAACCTGACTGAGGAACCCAGCTGGGGTGAGATTTCTCCTCACAAAGCAGCCAGCAAAAAGTGTTCAGCACCTCCTCCTTCCCAGCAAACTCAGGGTTCAAAACTTTGTTCTGCTTCCCAAAACAGCAGTGATTCCAACCTGCAAAGCTTCAGCTCCTCTGAGCCCAGCTTGTCTCATCTCAGAATCCCAGAATTTTTTGGGTTGGGAAGGGACCTTAAAGCTCAACTTGTTCCACCCCTTCCCTTCCCCTGTCCCAGGGTGCTCCAAGTTTTGGTCCAGCCTGGCCTTGGGCACTGCCAGGGATCCAGAGACAGATCTGGGCACCGTGTGCCAGGGCCTGCCCACCCTCACAGGGAACAATTCCTCATTCCCAATATCCCATCCATCCCTGCCCTCTGGCAGTGGGAGCCATTCCCTGTGTTCTGTCCCTCCCTCCCAGAGGGCCTCCAGCCCTGGGAGCAGCTCCGTGGGCTCCTCTGGGCTCCTCCAGCAGCTCCAGCTCCTTCCTGTGCTGGGACCCCCGAGCTGGAGGCAGCTCTGCAGGTGGGGTCTCACCTGGGGGGCAGAATCCCCCCTGCCCTGCTGCCCACACTGGGGATCAGCCAGGTCACAGTTGGATTTCTGGGCTGCCAGTGCCCATCCCCAGGCCTGGCCCAGCCTGTCCTCCAGCAGCACCCCCAGTTCCTCCTCAGCAGGGCTGGACTCCAGCTGTTCATTGACAGCCAGACTCAAGGGGTCCCTTGCTTGCAGACAGCAGCTCCTGCTCTGGACAGACCCTCCCTGGATGCTGCCACTGAGCATGAGCAGAACAAAGGACAAATTCCATGGAAAGCAGCATCCCCATGGATCAGCATGGGCAGGGAGCAGCACAGAGCCGATGGACACATCCCCATGGCAGAGCAGGGCAGCCCAGCCCCTCTGCTGGGGACAGGGGACAGGGACGCACTGGCAGCAAACCTCTGAGCATGGCTTGATGCTGTCCTGGCCCTGCTGTGCCCTCTCCTTATCAGCTGTAGGCCAGGCAGCCCTGAGGCTGGGGAAGCCCAGGCTGAGGCACGCAGGGTGCAATCACAGGGGCTCATCTCTGCTCCCAAACCCGGCTCTTAAGGACCATTTAATTCACTTTCCTTAATCTCAGTTTGCAGCAGAGCCCAATAAATCACAGCACAGGGTCCCCCACTGGCAGCCACAAAGCTGCTCCCTGCAAATGCTGCTCTTCCTGGGTTTTCCTGGAAACATCTCTGCAAATGCTGCTCTTCCCAGGTTTTTCCCCCATCCCAGAAGGAAGCATCCCTGCAAATGCTGCTCTTCCCAGTTATTTTCCTGGAAGCATCTCTGCAAATGCTGCTCTTCCCAAGTTTTTTCCCCCATGCCAGAGCAATGCATCCCTGCAAATGCTGCTCTTCCCAGGATTTTTCCTAATGCTAGAAGGAAAGATCCCTGCAAATGCTGCTCTTCCCAGGTTTTTCCCTAATGCCAGAGTGATGCATCCCTGCAAATGCTGCTCTTCCCAGATTTTCCTGGAAGCATTTCTGCAAATGCTGCTCTTCCCAGGTTTCCCCCCATGCCAGAAGGAAGCATCCCTGCTGCTGTGCTCAACCTTGCAGGTACCACATGCTCAGGGCACAGGTCCCTGGCCGAGCTCCCCGGGCGATGCTCGGCGCAGCTCAGGGCTCGTCTCTGTCTTTGCAAATGTCAGGGCTTATTCTTTCCTGAATGAGATATGGATGTGGCAGCATGATATTAAATTACAAGTCAAATAGTACAAAGGCTTTTAATTACACGCCAAACACAAGCTGCTGTCAGAGAGGAGACAGGGGCTCGATGGCCCATCAGGCTGTTCCGCTCTGGCAATTCCCATCTAGCCGGGAAAAGTCCAGGAAATTGGATCAGTAATGGGAACGGGGGCCTTTCACCTCCAGCCCAGCCATTCACATCCAGCCCAGGAGGGAGAAGGAAAGTCATTACCAACCTGATGGCCGGGCTGGAGTGACTTGGTGGGGCTGCAAAGCAGGTGGAAAATGAGGAGTGGTGTGATGGTGTTCACAGGGCTCTGAGGATGAGGGAAGAGATGAGGATCTGACTCCATGTTTTAGAAGGCTTGATTTAATATTTTATGATATATATTATATTAAAACTATACTAAAAGAATAGAAGAAAGGATTTTATCAAAAGGCTAGCTAAGAATAGAAAAAGAAAGAAAAATAAAAGCCTGTGTCTCTGACAGAGTCCAAGCCAGCTGACTGTGATTGGCCATTAATTACAAACAACCACATGAGACCAATCACAGATGCACCTGTTGCATTCCACAGCAGCAGATAACCATTGTTTACATTTTGTTCCTGAGGCCTCCCAGCTTCTCAGGAGAAAAATCCTAAGGAAAGGATTTTTCATAAAATGTGTCTGTGACAGAGTGGGTGTCACTGTTGAGTTAGGGACAGGTGAGTGAGCAACACATAGACTCTATGTCTCTTCAGCAGGCTAATACCAAATTTATTAGAAATTCATTATTTTACACACTGTTCTGATACAGGTGGACCTGATTGGTCATTTCATCTACACCCCTCACACCACTGGCTAATTAAGGAGACACCCTTTGGTAAACATCTTAAACACCTTCTTAGGAAGAAATTTTTCACCAAAAGAATAATAAAGCACTGGAGTGCTCTTCCCAGGGGGGTGGTAGAATCACCATCTCTGGATGTATTTAAAAAAACACTGGACATTGTAATGGGTGCTATAGTCTAGTTGAGGTGTTAGGGCATAGGTTGGACTCGATGATCTTAGAGGTCTCTTCCAACCTCATTATTCTGTGAAAATAACTGTTCAAAACACCAGCTGCAAGATTGTTTTAATTCCTTCTCTCAGCCTTCTCAAAACTCCCCAGAACAATTCCTGGGGAAGTTTATCTGGCGTCTCTCTCTAACCAGGCTGTCACATCCACAAGTGGGTTGTAGCCCCTCTGAACAGCAGTTTGGGGTGACAAAGTTGTTGGGAGTTGGAGAGAGCAGCCCCTCAGCTCCAGCACTTTCTGCCAGCAGGGATCTGCAGAGCATCTCACCCCCACCCTGGCTACAGCCTGAGGATATTCCCTCCTATTTATGGAAAACGCTGGAATATTTACACTCCTCTCCCAGCAAGGGTGCTGCCTCACTCTGGTCCTGCAGAGATGAAGGACACACTTTGATGCTGGCTGTTTTTAACAACCTCTCACTGCAAAGCCCTCCCCTCCTCAACTGATGTGCTCGCACCCTCTCAGCACCCTGGGAGGTGGAAAAGCTCTGAATTCATCAAGGACAAGGAACCACAGCAGCGAGGGATGAGGGACCTCACAGCCATCAGAGAACAGCCACGTTTCATCCTGCTCCATGAACAACTTTCCTCCCTCTTCCAACTCCCCAGGCAGCACAGCTCATACCAGGGATGCTGAGGCAAGGAAGGGCTGAGCTGCCTTGCTAGCAGTACGATTTAGCCAAGGTGTAAATTGCAAAAAAAGGAGGGGAAAGGCCTCTGAGTGTCATTTTTCTTTGGCATTTCACAGGAATTCCCATGCTTTGGTAGCCAGGCTGTCACATCTGCAAGCTCTGCCTCCAATCTGTAAGGCTAATTTGTTCAACAGCTTTGTTCCCCCTTGGGAACGGGGGTTGCTGGTCACAGAAGATTGATTAAGCTTTTGGTGCATCACCATTAATGAAAATCAACACTAATGAGTGTTTTTTATGGCAGCCCCATAAAAAGCATTAGGGCAGGTAAACACAGGAACAGCCAGGCAGATCAACAAGGTCCTGTGCCCCTACAAGCTGGGCTTGCCTTTGCCAGCTCCTCACATTCCTTGCAGATTTATCCACAGGATTATTCAGATTTAACTCCCAGTCAGCCCCTGGTGAGAGGCACAGTGAATTTAGAATCCTGGAAAGGTTTGGGTTGGAAGGATCATAAAGATAATTTAGTTCCACATCCCAAAAAGGGGCAGAGACACCTTCCACTAGACCAGGCTGCTCCAATCCCACCTAAAAGAGCCTTGCACACCCCTGGGGTGGAGCAGCCACAGCTTCTCTGGGTTTTATCTCTGCACATTGGGATTGGGATGCTTTCATCCTTCCCTACACCCTTTCTGTCCTCAGGGATAAATTTGACTAAACTGGCACCAGGTTGGGGTTTATTTTTTTCACTCCTCACAAAAGAGGCAAAAAGCAGGAATAAAAGACCACCCTGAGCCAAGGATTTGGTTCCTGAGACCAGCCAGCCTCCAAGAATGGAGACAAACATCTGTTTTAGGGCAAACAGCACCAGACCAAAAACCTTCCTGGCTGCCCTCTGGGCCCCAAAACGATGCTCAGTTGGAGAAATCACAGATAATCAAATTGTTTCCCCCTTCCAGCCTTCAACTGTGGCATCAGGGCTTCAGACCCAGCATAGCCATAGCATGGAAATGCCTGGCAGGAATTTTTTATTTCTTCCCAAGGTGCTTCAGCCCTTCAGATTTTGCAAGCCATCCTTTAGAGGTTCCAGATCTAAATGGGATGATTGCAGGAGGTTTCTTGTTACAGGACATCATTAAAAATAATGTATGTGCTTGAACTGCAGTCAGCAGGGCTGTGCCAGGGATGAGCGAGGGGAAAGGAGAGTTCTCTGATCTTGGAAAGAAAGAACAACCTATTAAAGAGGAATTTAGCTCTCATGTAGAGCTATCAAACCCTTGGAAAGCCCTGCTCTCTGCCTCCAAGCTCTTGTCCCTTTCAAGGACAGCAAAACTCCAGGTTTAAGCCCTTCGACTGTATTTGAATATTTAATTTTTTTTAAAAGTCAGCTCTTGTACTGCTTTGGCAGCAACTCATTTGACCAGGAGAGCTGAGGCCCTGGCAGCTCCTGCAGCTTTAGTCAGTGATAGTATCTTCCCCTTGAAGCGCCAGCCCCAGTCACTCCAGTGGAACAGAAATAATCTCTTTGGTTAAATATACCAAAAAAAAAACCTTCTAAGGCTGAAATTCTCACTGAGGTTTGACAGAGGAGAGATGTACAAGGCGCCCAGCTGGGAATTCCCTCCTTGTCACAGGGATGACAGCAAGGAGGCAGCTCAGGGATTCCTCTCTCAGCCTCCCTCCCTCACAGCACCCCCAGCCCCAGCAGGAGAAGCCCCAGCACCTTCTGCCTCTGAAAAGGCTCCTGCAGACACCACTGCAGGTGAATGAGTAACACACAGACTCTGGGGCTCTTCAGATGTCAGAACTCAGCACATCCCTCTGGGTGTCCAGAGCTGCCAGGACCCCTGCCAGGGGGCTCAGAGACCCTGGCACAGCCCAGGGCACCTGCGGGTTTGGTTATGACCCCTGGAGCAAATTACCAGCTTTGTATGAGGACCTGAAAGTCACAGAAGTTTAAATAGTATAATAATAAAATTATCACAAGGTGAAAATGTAGATTTTAGGATTTTTGGAATGGGGGTTTTGGGGACAAGATGGAGGAACTTGGGCATGTCCAGCCTTTCTCCTTCTTCTTCTTGGTCTCCATCTTTTGCTGTGATGCTGGCACTTTGGGATTGGTTTAGAATAGAAGTTCACTGTCTAACATAGGTGATACAAATTGGAAAGTAATTGTAAATATGTTATATTTAGAACAGAAGTTCACTGTCTAACATAGGTGATAGGTATTGGGAATTAAGTGTAAATATGTTATACGTAGTTTGTAGTGTAAAAGGACAACACCACCCCGGGGGTGGTCAGAGTGCCTGTGGCTGCCCTGCTGAGCAGATCTTGGCTGGGCAGAAAGAAAATTTTATAGATAAGAATTAAAAAACAACTTCAAGACTGAAAACTGAAGAGCTCTGACTCATTCTTCAGCCGTGCAGGTCAAAACAGAGACATCCTGCACATCTCGGGGCAGCAATTAACAACCAAAACCTGAGATTCAGCAGGCTAATCTGAGTTTATTAGAAACCCATTCTTCTATACACTGTTCTGATACAGGTGGACCCGATTGGTCATTTAATCAACACCCCTTTGGAATGTGCTTTGGAGATTGTTTACCCACAGGTGATTGTTTCATTGGATTCTGGTGTGAGTTGTTTTCACTCTTTGGCCAATCAAGGCCAAGCTGTGTCAGGACTCTGGAGAGAGTCCCAAATTTTCATGATTATCTTTTTAGCCTTCTGTTAGTATCCTTTCTATATTCTTTAGTATAGTATAGTTTAGTATTCTTTAATGTAATATAGTATCATAAAATAATAAATTAGCTTTCTGAGAGCATGGAGTCAGATTCATCATTCCTCCCTTTGTCTGAGGGCAACCCAAATACAAACCCAAATACAATACTTCTCCCCTGTTCCCAGTCTCCCCAAAAAACAGACCCACTCCTCATTTCCCCAGTCTCCAGCTCTGCACACCCTTGCACAGATAGAATCCAGCAGCACCCTCTGTTTTATCACACAGACTATTTTATCCATACCACAAGTCCCCATTCACACAGCCCCTTGTATCTCTTTGGCCTTAGCAATGTGTTTATTATTCATGCTCTCATTTCTTCCTGCACCAGCTGAGAAAAGTGGAGAAAGATTAATTCCCGAGGAAAAGAAAAATAAAATAAAATAAACAAATAAAATAAATAAATAAAAGCAGGATTGCTGCCTTTTTTTTTTTTTTCTTTTTAGGGCCTCTGATCCATTCAAAGAGCTGCCTTCTCCAGGCCTCCTGTGTCACTGTTGATTGAGTTTGTTCCCTCCTCACCTCCTGGTTCTGTTAGAGTATCTTGTCTCCTCAGTATTACTGTCGCACTTCCTTTTCATATGCCTGAAATACACACTATTGTGTTCTGACTTTTAGTTTTTGTGCAGGGATCCCTTTCATGTCTCGTCTTCTGTAAAGTCCTTTTTTCTTGGCAGTCAAGTGTATGAATGTTTGCTGCCAGGAGATTTTGCTTCTATTGTATTCCAGACATATTATAAGGGTTTTTTTTTTTTGGTTTTGGTTTTTTGTTGTTTTTTTTTTTTGTTCTATATTGTCTCTAAGGTGTTCCATGGTTTTTTTTTCCCATGCTGGCGTGACTTTTCCCATGTCTTTGCCCCTGTGCACACGGGAGCAGCATCCTCAGAAATGAGCATGAGAGGGGGTAGGAGGGCAGGAGCTGGGACAGCACTGCTCAGGGACACAATGGAATTATCTCTCCCCACATTACACATGGTTTGTTGCCATCATTCCCTTTGCAGAACTGGGACAGGGAACAGCAGAGTGGTCTGTGCCACGTCAGCATACAACTACGACCAAAAAAACCAAAAGTAAAAATAAGATTTTGGTTTCAGGGTCCATGAAAGGACTTTTCCATTAATCCTGATTTAAACAGCCACTGGATTTTCTTCTGCTAAAATTCACCTCTTCAGGCAACTTCACTGGCGGATTTCAGCCCTAAGAACAGTAAAATCCAGATGAGCAAAACAAAAAGGGAAAATGTGTTTTTAGGAAAGCAAAGGGTGGGATGAGGCAGAGTAGAGCCCAGGAATCACCATCCATCACAGCCCCCTCTGTCTCCCCAGTCAAACTGGGATACTGAACCCAGTAAAAGGTTCCCAAAAAGATGGATCTCCCAACTTGGAGCATTTATCACATCCCATTTTCCTCCTGAACTGGAGCAGGGATATCCCGAAAGGCTGGTGAGTTCTGCCCAGGTAAATGGGGAGTCCCCAATCCTGGAGGGATTTAAAAACCCCACTGTCACAGACATCTTCTATGAAAAATCCTTTCCTTAGGATTTTTCCTCCTGAGAAGCTGAGAGGCCTCAGGAACAAAATGGAAACAATGGTTATCTGCTGCTGTGGAATGCAACAGGTGCATCTGTGATTGGTCTCATGTGGTTGTTTCTAATTAATGGCCAGTCACAGTCAGCTGGCTCAGACTCTGTCCGAGCCACAAACCTTTGTTATCATTCCTTCTTTTTCTATTCTCAGCTAGCCTTCTGATGAAATCCTTTCTTCTATTATTTTAGTATAGTTTTAATATAATATATATCATAAAATAATAAATCAAGCCTTCTGAAACATGGAGTCAGATCCTCGTCTCTTCCCTCATCCTCGGACCCCTGTGAACACGGTCACACCCCATCACCCATCACGAACACATTTTGGTCACTTAGCAGTGCCAAAACTTCCCCTTCTCATCTCTCTGCCAAGCTGAAGGAGCCCTTCCTGCAGCTCAGCCTGGTTCCCTGAGCTCTGCTCACCTCACACCCCACCTCTCCAGGTCAAGGAAAAACTCTGCAGCCCCTTTAATCAGCGTACACAGCTCCACCAGTACAACCCAGTCACGCTTCAAGAGCAACAGCCTCAGCACATGGGGTGTTTCTAATCCTCCAGAAGTGGAAACATCAGAAAACCCAGAGTTTATAGGACTTCAAACAACTCTACTGGGGGCCTGAAGTCAGAACAGCTTCTGGAGAGATTAGTTCTCCTGTAACACGCTCGTGCCCAGGCTTTCTGATCTCTATCAGCATCCCTCAAAGAGCAGCTCCTTTTTCCATCCATTCTTTGGACCCCTCTCCTCAACTCTTTGACTAATTATAGTTTGTTGGTTGTTATGGCAACCACAGATTTCTCTCGGCGTCCAACTCTCACAATTTGGCTGTAAATTGCAACAGTGGACGAATACAAATAGAGTTTTAAATCCTCCTTTCTTGCCAAGCTTCCTGGTAAATCCCCCCACAATGCAAGAGCTGCCCTGCTGGCTTGATGGGATTGAGGCTGCTCAGGGAGCCTGCAGAGCCCTCAGAAGGCCAGGGTGGGTGAGGAATGCCACATTCCAGACTCCCAGCACACTCCCAGCCCAAAGGGGCACGAGCAGGACTCCTCACTGAGCAGACATTAACGTACAATACCCCCCTCTGCAGCTCACCCCTGCTGGGACACTGCTCCCCACAGCTGCTGAGGAATAATTTAATCCAGACACACCCCAGGAGTCGGGCTAAAGGCAATTCCACCCATTCCAGGTGAGGATGGATGCTCCAGCAGGACTGTACAGCCAAGCTTGGGGTCGCTTTTTTCAGCTGATGCAAAAGCACAGCTAGGAGGCCAAACCAAAAGCTTCCCTTCCCTTCCCTTCCCTTCCCTTCCCTTCCCTTCCCTTCCCTTCCCTTTCCCCTCTGTCCTTTTCCCTGGGACACACTCAGATAATGGATTTGCACAGCTCAGGGATGTCAGGCTGACTCCAGCAGCAGGTACCAGGTCAAATTAATTTGCCAAACCTCTGACTGGAACTCTCCGTGCTCTTGGGAGCTGGATCAGTGCTCAGGAGGGTGCTGCTGTCTCTGCAAGTTCAGGACAAGTGATTTTTTTTTCCCCTCACTTTACCCATTGTGACCGTGCTCACAGGGGTCCGAGGATGAGGGAAGAGATGAGGATCTGACTCCATGTTTCAGAAGGTTTGATTTATTATTTTATGATATATATTATATTAAAACTATACTAAAAGAATAGAAGAAAGGATTTCATCAGAAGGCTAGGTAAGAATAGAAAAAGGAAGAATGATAACAAAAGCTTGTGTCTCGGACAGAGAGTCTGAGCCAGCTGACTGTGATTGGCCATTAATTAGCAACAACCAACATGGGCCAATCAAAGATCCACCTGTTGCATTCCACAGCAGCAGATAACCATTGCTTACATTTTGTTCCTGAGGCCTCTCAGCTTCTCAGGAGGAAAAATCCTAAGGAAAGGATTTTTCATAAAATGTGTCTGTGATGTCCCATCTGGTCACCCTGCACTGCCAAGGAACAAGATCCTGCTCCTCACCCCAAGGAGAGATGGATGTCCCTGGGTCCTTCCACAAGTGAAAACACTGCTGTGGACTCCATTTCCTAGCAGACAGGGTTTTCCCTGGCTGGGATGGACAGGGAATGACATGAGGGCAGCTCCAGCAGAGTTTGGAGCCCTGCACTCACTCAGCTCAGTGTCCCCTGCATGGGGACAGAGCAGGGAGCAGCTTCCCCGCAGCACAGGGAATCAGCTCCAAAGCAAACACTGCACTCTGCTCATTTTCACCCATATCAGCACTACAGGGTGACCAGATGGGAAAAATGAGGGGAAAAAAGAATCAAATCACTTGTCCTGAACTTGCAGAGACAGCAGCACCCTCCTGAGCTGTGATGCAGCTCCCAAGAGCACGGAGGGTTCCAGTCAGAGGTTTGGCAAATTAATATGCCCCACACACTGCTGGGCTCTGCAGAGTGAAACATTCCCTGCCTTACACTGCATTACCAGCCAGAAAAAATGCAGATCTCATCCTCTCCTGACCTGCTGTTATCCATCACAGGTCTCTGCTCACATCCACCTGAACCTGCCACGTTCCAGGAAGGATATTCTGCTCCCTGTCCTCAAGGACCTGCAGCCAGAGCTTTGCAAGTGATGGATTATTTTGGCTCTGCCATGAAAGCTACCAAGTCTGGCACACACCAAACCAAACTAAACCAACTTTCTCCTCACCAGAACTAAACATGAGATTGATGGGGATGAAATCCCGTGAGGGTAGAGCAAATAATTTGGTTTTCAGGTATGTGATGGAATGCAAAAAAAAAACAACCCCAAAAGATGGATCCCCCAATCTGCAGCATGGATCACATCCCATTTTCCTCCTGAACTGGAGCAGGGATCTCCCAAAGGGCTGGTGACTTCTGGCACAGGCTGTGGGGAGTCCCCATTCCTGGAGGGATTGAAAAGCCACGTGGAAGTGGCACTTGGGGATGCGGGTGAGTTGTTCTACTCAATATCTTAAACCAAACAAAATAATTCTGTGAATCTTCCACCCCTCAGGTGGGTAGAACTCACTTTTCTTAGGAGCATATTTAAGTAATCCTTGAATAATGGGAAGCCCCATAAAGCACCACCAGCAAGTCTCCAGCCCAAATCATAAACAGGACATGATCACCTGCCTGCCATGTGCAGCCTCCCAGGATATTTGTGCTGAAGAAATCCAGCTTTAGGAAAAAAAAAAAAAAAAAAAAAGAAATGCCCAGTGGGTGTGCCAGGGGTGGCACAAATTCTTCCTCCCCCCCTCAAAAGGGTTCATCGTTTCCTGGCAGCGCTCTGGATGAGGAGGATGTGGCTCTGTGACATTCTGCTGATGGAGGGCTCTGTTTACCAGGCCAGCTGGGGAGGGACCCACCAGCAGCTCCCAGCGTGTGGGAGATCAATACTGTAATTGGGGCTGTTTGTAGCACATGAGCTATTGTAGCAATTGGGGCAGGGAGTGGGGAGCAGGAGGGACTGGCTGAGCAGGGCCTTGCTGCCCTCTGCTGAGCTATGGGGGCCTCCTTTGCTGCTTTTGGGATGGGGGATGGAGATGGGATTGCATCCCAAATGCACCATCAGGGAGCACTGCAAACCCCACTGTCACCCCGCCTGTGCCAGGCAAGCCCCCCACATCCCCTCTGCAGGCAGGTAAAGGGCTGGAGTCCTCTCTTTTCGACTTAAAAACACATTTACACACAGCAAATCTCAAATTTCAAAGAGGCAGGGAGGAGGGAGGGGAAAGCCCAACAGCTGCTTGGACTGGGAGGAAACAAAGGAAATTAAGAATTTACAGGTGGCGGTGATCAATAAAGCATCAGGAGCTGACACCAGCCCTGCACTCAGCCCAGGGCAGCAATCAGGAGCTGACGAGTGGAGCACCTCTGCAGACAGGGGGATGGGGAGGGGACACTGTGACATTGCCATGTCAGAATTCCTGAGCGGGCCCACCAGCCAGGCTGCCAGAGGGAGGGGGGATCAGCTTCATCTTAGAGAAAATAAAGTGATGCAAGGAAGGTCCTCTCTGTCTCCTTCCACCCCTGGAAGTGTCCAAGGGGGCATCAGCTTCATCTTAGAGAAAATAGTGATGTTAGGAAGGTCCTTTCTGTCTCCTTCTACCCCTGGGAATGTCCAAATCCAGGATAGGACTTGAAGCAGCCTGGTCTAGTGGAAAGTGTCCCTGCCTGTGGTGGGAGAAGGGGACAACGAGATGAGTTTTAAATGTTCCTCCCCACCCAAACCATTCTACGACTCTTCAGCTTCTCCCACAGCAATCATGGGTTTGGATGTGCTCAAAGAGCCCCAAACGTTGAGGTTTTGGCCAGGCTGCCAGAGGGAAGGGGCATCAGTTTCATCTTACAGAAAATAAAGTGATGGAAGGAAGGTCCCCTCTGTCTCCTTCCACCCCTGGGAGTGTCCAAATCCAGGCTGGACAGGGCTTGGAGCAGCCTGGTCTGTGGAAGTTGTCCCTGCCCATGGTGGGAGATGGGGGACAGTGAGATGAGCTTTAACTGTCCCTCCCCACCCCAACCATCCCATGACTCTTCAGCTTCTCCCACAGCAACTCGTAGCTTTGGACATTGTGAAAAGTGCACATTGTATGGCTCTACGCAGATATTTACCATATGTATTTTGATGTATTGATTAGTAGTGCTGTATTAACATTTTAATAATATGATAAATGTAGTCTTGTAATTAAAAGGTAACTTTTGTAGTTGAAATAAGAACTATGTTAGTGGGATTTTTTTTAAGAAAGGAATGAGGCACTCACACCAGATAGCAGCCCCAGGACACCTAAATCTTTCAGAGAAAAAGAATTTATTGCCCTCTTATCAGAAGAAATGAACTTCTTCCCGCCTCGAAGGCGCTGTTAGGATTAGAAGGAAGAAGTTGATGATGACCAGACAGAATCCTGTATTTGAGTGGAATTTATGCATCCTGTATGAGGTGTATGAATATGCAACAGGCTGTTGTTTTTAAGGGTTAATCCTCTGTTAACGTGGGTCCTTTTTCGTGCTCGTGCTGCCCAGAAAAAGGTACCTGGACTGTCCACAACTCTTTGTCTTTATTGTCTCATATTGTCCTAATTCAAACTGTCCAGATTATTATTGCTCTAATTGTATCACTATTTTTATAACCATTTTATTTCTATTAAACTTTTGAAATGTTAAAAACAAGTGATTGGCGTTTTTCACAGACGTGCTCAAGGAGCCCCAAACGCTGAGGTTTTGGCCAGGCTGGCAGTTCAGACCAAGGCGTGGCTTCACCCCCAGCCCAGCCCGGAGGTGCTCGGGTGCTGCACAGGCACCGTCTGCCATCTCGTGGGCGCTGGGAGACTTTTCCCGCAGGGCTTCTTCCTCTCCTTTGTCCTCATCGAGCATTTATCCCGTGTCCGGGCTCCCCCAGCATCACTTCATAGGTCACTGAGCTGGCTCTACATGGAGGGGAATTATTCATAGGCCAGTATTAAATATTAAAAGCAGAGTTGTAGCGACATATTCTTTGTATATTCAACGCTTTTACCAGCAAATTGCCCTTTCCTTATTCTTTTCTTTTTTCACTCTGCTCCATTGGAGTCTTTCCTGAGCAGCCTGAGGGCTTGCTGCTGCATCTTGCTGTGGAATTGCATCTTTACACTCCCTCACACTCTCCAGCTGGAACTTTCTGGAAGCACAGAAATCACCTGGGCCAGCAGGCTGTAAATTTCTGGTCTTCTCCAGCAAGGAAAACCTTCAGTCCAGCTTCTCCCAGCTGCCCTGCTCAGCTCAGCAGCCAAAGAGCAAATCCTGCTGCCAGGATTTGAGGGAAACGTGATCTCTTTGGTATCACACAAAGTCTCGTGTCCTGCCCAAGAGAAACCCAGAGGAAATCATCCACACCACCACCTATTCCAATTGCTTTGGATATTTGGAATGGAAATTTTGGAAATCTGGGATGGGAATTTTGGAAATTTGGAATGGCAAACCCTCAACTCCAAGTCCCAAACCATCCCAAAAATGCACCCCAGAGTACTGGAGCAGGCTGGAGTGACCTCCACTTCCAACCCAACGAGGTCTGAGCCCACCTTCCCTCCTCTCTGACACCTGCAGCCTCCCAAGAAGGATTTGGAAAAGGCAATAGAAGGAAAAAGGACAAGAAAAAGGGAATATCAAGAAGGACAAGAATAAGGGAATATCAGGCACCATTTCCACAGGGATCTGCAATGCAGATGGACTTGGAGGAGCCAGTCCAGCCCCAGCAGCACCCAAGGGATGGGTCCAGACAGCACAGTGGGATGGGAGGGGGACAACCTGGGAAGGAAGTGCCACCAGAGGTCTTGGGCAGCATTTTTACGGCTGGGATGAAGAGTTTTCTTCCTCTAAACAGCCGTGGAGCTGCTCCAGTGCAGGTTTCACACGCAGCAGGTGGAGACGCAGCCCCAGCCACTTATCGGAGCATTAAAGTTCTCCTGAGCCGCCGAGTTAATTCCTCAAACGCCCTTTCAAAGGGCCAGATAAATACAATCTGGGAGCATCTCTGCTCCCTCGGCTCACATATCTTTAGTCAGGCAGAGAGATAACATTTCATACAGATTGAGACAGTTTAAGCAAAGGTTGCTGGTTAACCTTTCCAGCAGTGGCTTTGCCTGCGCTCAGGTTTCCCTCCCCACTGAGCAGAGCCTGTGCCAGCCCAGCTCCTGTCCCAGCATTTCCAGAGAGTTAGGGCAGGGTGCTGCCTCCCCCACCTGGTGTTTCCAAGGCATCACCTGAGTTTTGTCAGCTCTGTGACACTGATGCTTCTGTGAGAGATGAGGAATGCCATGGTTGACTCTCACAATTAAAAGGAAAATATGTATATGATATTATATATCTATATAATTTGTTTAATGTATATATATTTGGAGGAACTTTAGTTAGTTTAGCTGGACTGTTTCTCCTTTCCCTTTTTTGGAACCACTCGAACCTGCTCCGGACTGGGACCTGGGAAACACTGAGAGTTTGCACCTTGTCGCTGCAGCAGCCATTCCCAGTGCTGGAGGGATTGATAACAGAGAAACCACCCCCAAGAGAGACTTTCTGAATTTGTCATCCTTTTTCAGAGCAGTGAAAGAGTGGTGTAATCTGGTATTGTTCATTTTGTGTGCTGGGGGTGCTGTGCCTGTTAAATAAACAGGTTCTTTCCACTTCTCTCTGAGGAATCCTTCCCAAGCTGGTTGGGCACAGGGGCCATGTGGGTTTGCTTTCTGGAGGGGCCCCCTTTGGAGGTTTTCTCCCAAATTTGCCCTAAACCAGGACAAAGGGACACCGAGGATCTTGCTCTAAACCCCTTATCCCAGGGTGATGTTATGATGCTTGTATCCCCAGTTGTTGTTCTGTTTATGCTGGATATCATGTTCTGTGCCTTCAAGCCTGGCTCTGAAAAGTAAAGTTTTGTTTTGTTTTGTTATCAGCCACTCCTCCGCGGCTGGTGGGACACAGACAGGACAGTACATAGTGCTGCTTTTGCTTTTTGCTCTTGCTCCTGCTTTTTCTTGTTGGTTAGTTTAGCTAGGCAGTCTGAATTTTCCCTGGACTGTTTTTTTCCCCTTTTCTTGGAACAGTTCAAACCTGCTCCGGTCTGGGACCTGGGCAGCACTGAGAGTTTGCACCTTGTGGCCTAGCAGGGCCTACTCTGGGCTGCAGCCTTTCCCTGGAGGGACTGATAACAGAGTGAGCACCCCCATGAGAGACTTTCTGAATTTGTCATCTTTTTCAGAGCAGTGAGAGAGTGGTGTCACCTGGTATTGTTCATTTTGTGTGCTGGGGGGTGCTGTGCCTGTTAAATAAACAGGTTCCTTCCACTTCTCTCTGAGGAATCCTTCCTGAACCAGTTGTGGGCAGGAGCCGTGTGGGTTTGTGTCCCAGGCATCTTTTATGAAAAATCCTTTCCTTAGGAGAAGCTGAGAGGCCTCAGGAACAAAATGGAAACAATGGTTATCTGCTGCTGTGGAATGCAACAGGTGCATCTGTGATTGGTCTCATGTGGTTGTTTCTAATTAGTGACCAATCACAGTCAGCTGGTCGGACTCTGTCCGAGACACAAACATTTGTTATCATTCCTTCTTTTTCTGTTCTTACCTAGCCTTCCAACGAAATCCTTTCTTCTACTCTTTTAGTATAGTTTTAATATAATATCTATCATAAAATAATAAATCAAGCCTTCTGAAACATGGAGTCAGATCCTCGTCTCTTCCCTCATCCTCAGACCCCTGTGAACCCCTGCTTTCTGGAGGGGCCCCCTTTTGGAGGTTTTCTCCTCAGTTTGCCCTAAACCAGGACGCACAGCCCAAATCCAGCTTTGAAGCCTCAGAGGGATGAGTTTGGAGTGAGGGTTTTAGCAGAAACTGTCGGCCACAGGGTCCAAGCAGGACACAACCCCATCACAGGCTCGGCTGGGATGGCTCCAAGGGCAGCAGACCTGGATTCCTTCATCACTCCCCCTCATCACAGGAGCCCCTGGACAAACAGGCAGCACCAGAGCCAGGTGGGGAACATCTCCAAAGCCATGGCTGGCACGGCAAGGAAGGAGGAATGCTGGCAAATGACACAGCCCTTATCTTAATTACAGGCTTATTTGCATTTAAATGAAGGTTATTCTATAATTACCACCAAATGTTTTGTGTTGCAGCTGAAATACCTCTCCATGGGCTGTCAAGCTCCTTCCCATTTTCATTTTCATTTTCGCTTGCCATTCTTCTGCTTTCTAATCAGCTGGCACACGCAGGGAGGGACCCACAGTGGCAGCCCACCCCTCAGAGGAGGCCTGGGTACCACCCCAGCCCAGCATTCCTCCCAGGGACAGGGAAAGGATGCTGCTCCCTCTTCCTCCAGCAGCATCACGGGTGATGAGCAGCTCTGAAGTTGAGGCACTGTGGTTTTGCAGGGTTCCAGTTCAAAACTGAAGAGTTTTCTCTGTGCACACGCACATTAATTCATTAATTGGCTCAAACTTGTTGCACCAGGGTGCTGTGAGAGGCACAAGTGTGGGGAAAATCTGTAAGAAATCAAATTCAAGGGAGAAAAGGGATTTGGAGCAAGAGCAGTCTCACACAGGCAGCTCAGAATTCCCTCAGCACAGGCTGCTGGAAACCAGCATCCAAGGACATCTCCAGCTTTTCCTGTCCTTTTGTTGTCCCTGGTTTTTCCTGCAGGCAGGATGGACACACAGCAGAACCCAGGAGCTGTGTTTGCACTGGAGCTCACACTTCCTGTCAGGAGACAAAGCTCTCCCATGGAGAAAATAACACCCAATTACATCATTTCGAGCAATCACAGTGAACAAACCCATGCAAATGGCCAAATTAAGGCTTGAAAGGAGCCTTCTGCCATTTCCTAAATTGTTATACCTTTCATCAAACCCCTTTAACAATCTCTCTGAACCTTTTCTCTGTCTAGCCAGGAGATCCACATTAACCAACCAGCCCACCCAGGGCTGAACACAACAACAGCGATTACAGACACAAAGTCTGCTGTTTACGAGGGGCTAGAAATGAAAATAGACACTTATCTCTCTCTAGACCCATCACTTCTCTCCCTGCTCAATCCTGCACAGCCTCTGCATCCCCCTGCCAAACTCCAAGTCTCTGCCTCCATCTCATGGAGAGACTGGATCTCTTCAGCTTCACTGAGTTACTTTATTTTTCCCTTAAACCAGACAAAATCCACCCCCTCTCCCCCAATTTCACATAGCCCCAGGCAGACTTACAGCATGGAAATTTTTAGCCTGAACAATTACTGCTTGGCAGAGAGTTAACTGGCTGCAAACAGGATCCTATAATGGGCACTCTTGGCTATAAACAACTTGCCTGGCTTCATTTTAAGCAAGTTCATACCTCAGGATAGATCTGCCCCCCCTGCCTCTCCCGAAGTCCATTTCACAGCTATTTATGTTTAATAAGAGGCAGCACCAGCAGCATGGGAAATCAGCAGCACATCCACCATGCAGGTTGGGTGCTGGTGCACTCACAAAACCAATTTATCTTCTTCCTCCATCACAGACAGCACAGATTTAGGGGCAGTGAGTCTCCCCAGTCCAGGACAACCAGCTCCTCTTCTCCCAGCAATCCCAGCCAGGGATGAAACAACAGATCCCATCACTTGGCCCCACAGCCAGAGCTGCCTTTCTGCTATTTCCAAGGGCAAATGGCACAGCTGAGCTGTTTCATCCTCACTCTCAGACCCCAGACACTGCTGGATTTCCACATGGAGCTCAGGAGACCCTGGGGAAAATGCTATTTTTACAGTCCTGTCACCCTAAGCTGCACAGCAAGCCTTGAGCAGGGATGCTCTGAGGTGCTGCTGGAATTTTGAGTGGGATATTTTAGCTGCAGAAGCCTCTGCCCATGAAAACTCCAGCAACTCATTCACCCAATAACACCCTTACAAAACCTGAAAGGCTGTGTGCTTCCTTTGCCTCCTCCCAGCAACATTTTCATTATCCCACACGGATCCCCAGCTCTAAATTGCATCAGGGGAAGAGAACCCTGGCAGAGCAGCCTTGTCACAGGAGTTGTCACAGGAGCTGTCAGGACTGAGATGAGCCTTTGGACAGGGACTGCTGGGATGGAGTCACGGGCTGGTAATTAAGTGACAGCGTTTGCCTGACGCTGAGCTGGAGCTGGGAGAGGAGGAAGGGGCCGCTCCAGGAGATGCTGCAGAGCCTGGGAGGGGGATACAGCTACAGCACAGAACCCTGGGTGCAGCTCAAAGCTGGAAACGGTCTGCTCAGGCAACACAAGACCCTCATCTCCCACCCTGATGGAGAATGACAGCTGGCCCTGTCCAAACTGATGGCACAAGGGGGAAAAAAATGAGGCAGGAAAGTGCCACATAATACAAGTTTTGCTACTTTCAAGTTTTGCTACCTTCAAGTTCTGCTACTTTCTGTTATGAAAAAATCACGATAAAGCAGACCATCCACTGTGTTAGAGGGTCTGGAGGCAGATTAATATTTTTTTCCCCAAAAAAGTTTTAGAAGGTCTTCCAAGAGCCAACCTGTGGTATTCACATTCTCTGAACAGAGAGAGACATTCTCTCTCCAGGATTTTTCCTGGAGAAGGCAGTGAGAAAGCTCAGAGAAAGAAGAGAAAACGATTCTTACCTCTGCTTGCTGCTCGTGTTGTTTGGCACATGTGGAATGTGTTATGGGGATTGTTTATCAAGAGTGATTTGATAATTGGACACCAATGATGGTTGTTTGGATTGATTTGCCAATTAGGTCAAAGCTGTGTCGTGACTGTCTGGAAAGGGTCACGGGTTTTTCTTTAGTAACTCTTTAGTATAGTATCTCTTTAATATAGTATAGTATTAGTGTAATATAACCTAGCTTAATAAAGTAATTGTTCAGCCTTCTGAAATCATGGAGTCAGGGCACATTATTCTCTACACTGGGGTCACCCTGCATCGATACAAACCACTGAATTTTCCAACACATCCAGGTTTGGAGAAATACCTGTTTTTATATAATTTGCTGTAATGCAGATGGTTAACGTGTCATTATGACATGACTGTGTAATTTTAGTGTACAGATTGATGTGTGGTAAGAGCAGCCAAGGATGCAAGATCAAGTATTTGGAGATGGAAAGTTCTGTTTCAGACTGAGAGGAATAGCAGATTTCTCTTTCCAAACAAGCTGTGGGTCTGCTGGCATATAAAACCAGCACTGAGAGAGAAAAGAAACAGTGGGAAGGATTCCACTGATTGATGGATGCAAAAAGATATTTGCTTTTACAAATAAACTTTAGGTTTGCTGATAAATTAAATTAGACATTGAAAGATGAAAGAAACAGTGGGGGAAACCCCTAAATTCCATAAGAATTAAAAATTAAAAGGGAGGGTTATACATTAGAGGGGAATCTTTGGTATCAGGTGTTCTGGGAAGTCTGAACCTCTCAAGTACCTCAGAAATGGGGAAAGAGAGAAGGGAAATGTGGCTGAGAAATTGGGATAAAAAGGAGGCTGTGTCCTCCAAAAATTGGAGAGATCCCAGGGGAATGCCCCATGGCCTCTCCCTTGATTGGAATAAAGTTACAGGACTGCTCTGTCTCCTTTTTGGACATCAACCTCTGGTGTTTGTGGACTAATTTTCCTAACAAGACCCATCTTTAAGACACTGGGCTGCACAGAAAGGAGCTCTCCAGTGTTCTGTCTGAAGGTCTGGAAGAGCCCAGCACTGAAGGAATGCCAGACATCCCACCCTGGAGTCAGTGCTACTCTTCCCCTTTGCTGTCAGCACTTTCAGCACAGAATGACACTCTTCCAAGCTTCTAATCAAGATAAAAATCTCTTCCAAACCTTCCCTCCTCTGGAAAGGAAAAAAAAAAAAAAGAAAAAGAAGCAAGAAACATCACATCTCTTTTCCTTCTCCATCTCCCTCCCCTCTGCCTTCAAGTGCTCCTTGGAGTGTCTCTGCAGAATCATGTTTATATGCAGTGAGTGCTGTTGTTAGTTAATAACATCGCGATCGCTGAACCTCCCTAATGAAAGAGAGAGACAACATAAACTGTCATTTCAAACAAACATGCAATCAGGGTACCAGCAGCTCTGAAAATATTATCTTCCCCAATTTCACGGGCTTCACGCAGGAAATAGGCTGCTTTTCATGGAGATTCTGGTGCATGGCTCCTCACACCCAGGGCTGGGGAGCGGTGGGGACACATTAAAGCCATGAAATTGTCTGGGCTATGAAGGAGGAATTGTTTTAACAGCTGCAGCCAGGAAAGGACAAATAGCAGCAGTGATTATATCTTCATTGCTCGTCGTAACCAATGCACCAGGCAAGTTGTAATTAGGCTGTGAAAGGCTGAAGGTTTGATAGCGAAGGCTTTGAGCTCATGATTAGACACAGCACATTTGTCCTGCCCCACGGCCACCCTGGCCCCTTCAAAAGGGGACAGCAAATCTCCTGTCAGGCTCTCTGAGAGCTGAAAATGCTGCTCAACCTGCAGAAAGCACTGCCCAGGGTTCTGTGGCTGCACGCTTCTCCCTCCTCTTCCTCACAACCCACGTCACAGAAGCCCAGAAGGGTCTGGGTAGGAAGTGACCCCAAAAAACATTTCATTGCAACCCCTTGCCATGCTGTGACACCTCCCACTGGAACAAATTGCTCCAAGCCCTATCCAGCCCGGCCTTGAACATTTCTGTCTCCACAGCTTTTGAACAAACACCATTTTCCAGCTTTGGGGTGATCTCCAGCTGACAAAGCTGATGTAGAGCAGTTGATCAGCTCCATGTTCTGAAGACCTCAATAATCCAAAGTGTCAATTTTCCTAAAGAGCCACAGTGATGATGGCAATGATCCTTGCAATGCAGAGCATGTTTCCCTCCAGGTTCAAAGACCTGCTGAGAGCTTGACAAGCTTGGAGGGCTTGGGGACCTTGGGAGGGCATGGATGGTCTCTCCAGCCACAGCCCACCTTGTTCAGAGACAATGGAGACAGCAGGAATCCTGCCTGGTTTTACCTGGAACCACCTTACACAGCCAAAAAAATATGGGAACCAAACCCAGAATGGATCCACCTCACATGGTCTGACCCTTGGATGTGCTTGGACGAGCTGGTACTTGTATTTTATTCCAACCAGAATTAGTGTCTGACAGTCTGTGCTCCTGCACAGGCTTAAAGGGACAGCTCAGCTGAACAGAGAGCAGGCAGAGCCAGAGCTGACACCTTCCAAGGGCTCTCCCTCATCTCTTTCCCCCCACAAACATGAGGGATCCCTCTGGGAAGCAGGACTGAAAGATGAAACCTCTTCTTCCTCCTGAGGCCATCACCACCAAGTGATGCCATAATCCAAGGCAAGTGGAAGAGGGTCAGGGAAGTGCACTGGAGTAGAAAAACTTAGAGAAAAAGGACTGAGTTTTCCCTTGCAAAACATTTCATTAAAAAGAACAAAAAAAACACCTCAGGAAAAGCCAGACTGCACTTATTTACTGGTCCCATGTCTGACCATCATGGGATTGAAGGAAAACAGGATGGGAACAGCTCAGCCCCACCCCAATGCCTGTGGAAAGGGACAGGGTAAGGGAGGTAAATCACAGCAAAAACTTTCTTCCTACAGGTAAAAAAGAGGCTGATTTCCCCTTCACCCAAACATTTTAATCAACACTCACACACTGAGAGGACCATGTGGGAGAGCCATGCAGGAGGTGACAGCACTGCCACCCAAGCCTGGCAGCCGCATTCAAATCATGTTTGAAAACTCTTCTGACATTTAAGAAAAATCAACAAGCATCTCAAGTGATGAGGGGACCAGGCATCTCACTGGCTGAATGTCACATTTAAAGCTGCAGAGATAGCAGCTGCTTTATCTCCTCAAGCAGGTGGTTGGGCTGGTAAACAAGGCACTGAGGGTCAGATTCTGCTCCTGCACCTGCATTTCTCCATTGGCAGCAGCTCTGGATTTGCACCAAGTGACAGACAGCCAGGGCAGGACTGGAGAGTCTATTAAACTTTAATACTTTGAGCATCAACAATGAGTGTGCTACCAGCCTCCTGCCTGGACTCCCAATATCTCTACGGGTCACAGCCACACCAGTAAAAAATTATTGATTTAAATTGGCGGTGCCCTTTTGGAATCAGTTGTCGTTCTGACTGATGTACAGATATGAGCAAAAGGACATTTGAAGCATTTTAATGCACTTTTTACTGCATTATCTCTCACCAGGATCTTCGCTGCTTCAAGGAAATGACTCACATAGCAAGTAGAAGAACCCAATGTAATTAACGACCTGGCAACTCTATAATGATCCTTTCTACATAAAAAGGTCTTCCCTATGCTATGAATAGACTTGAAGTAATTTATTGTGAGCCATATAAAGAAGAGACTGCTTTGACCTTGGGGATTTTAAGTTGTGGTGGGGGTTTTTTTAACAACCATAATTGCAAAGAATATTTTAAGTGATAGCCCTTAAAGAAAAATTTTTCAATGCAATGTGAAAAGTGAAGAATCATCACAAACAGCCTTCCAAGAGAGTATTAGCAAGGATCCTCTGCATCATTTAGGGATTTCAAGAGTAAAAAATAGATTCCTTCCATTTCTGATGGGTGTTACTCTAAGCCTCAATGAACTGAAACACAGGTGGGGTTTTACTCCCTCAAGTAGCTCCCAGGAATTAATGGCTTTGCAGGAAAGCCCACGGGGAAGCCAAGAATGAGCAGTTTCACTGCATTCTCCAGACTGTCTCATGAAGTTATCATCTGCCTTTTATGAACTGAGCCAGGATGAGCCATAGTTTTCACAGAATTATAGAATATCCTGAATGGGAAGGGACCTGCAGGATTGAGTCCAACCTCTGGCCCTGCACAGACACCCCAAAATCACACCCTGGGCATTCATGGCAGTGCTGTCCAAACCCTCCTGGAGCTCTGGCAGCCTCAGGGCTGTGCCCATTCCCTGGGGAGCCTGTGCAGTGCCAGCACCCTCTGGGGGCAGAACCTTTTCCTGAAATCCAACAAAACTCCCCTGTGCACAGCTCCAGCCATTCCCTCTGGTCCTATCCCTGTCCCCAAGAGCAGAGATCACAGCTGCCCCTCAGGAGAAAGCTGCAGACCAGGATGGGGTCAAAGATACTGACCTCAGCATCTTCTCCAGGCTGGAGGGATGTGTTTTACACACATCCAGCCCACACACCCTCCCCTCCTGCTCCTGCTTTCCTTTGCTCCCCATCCCGAGCTCCCTCTGCTCACATCAGCACGGACATCAGAAGGAGCTCAGCTATGATTTACTGCGGCAGGACTCTGGGTAAATTGTTGGCTTTATGTCCAGCCTGATTGTTTCATTTTGGCTTTTCCCTTTTGCAGTGAAGCCTTTACTCCCTCCCTCTCACTCACACCTTCCCTGCCCGTGCGTGTTTCCTGCTTTCCCTTCGTTTCTCATTTCATCTGCCTTTCATATCCCCCAGTCCCCTGCATTTTCACAGGGACAGAGGCATAGGCAGGTGATTTAAGCAGGAGTTGAGTTCAGTCTATCAGGGCTCTTTTCAAGGTCTTTGAGAGAGGCAGGGACACCTGGAAAGGGGTCACATCACACGCAGGATTAGTTGTGGCAGGACATCTAACACAGCGTGCTAGAGCGACTTCCACCCTTTGAAGTACCCGGAGCTGTTTTGATTCCTTTCCCAGAGCTTTGGGGATGTCTCGATTACAAGGAAACATGTTGAGCAAAGGAATAAATCTGGCCCAGGAAAGAGTAAGTTGCGAGTTTGACTGGAAACAGCTGGGATGGAACCACTTTCTGTCAGAGAAATGAGATTTGTTGGAAGAGAAGCACTTTGCGGAGTCAGGTCTTTTTCTGCAGAAATTTCATTTCACAGAAGAGGGAGAAAAAAATCACATCTGACAACTTTGAATCATCCTGCTTTGATACTCCTCAAATCCGGTATTTGCATTGTTTCAAAACAACTTTAACCTCAGTCTTGTTTTCCCTCAATTGTTTCCCTGTTGTGCTTTTGCAACAAAGACATAAATAAGGTAATGCAAACCCAAGATATGTTCCTGCCTGTAACATTTTAAAGGAGTGAGGAAACGCAGCTTTTCTCTCCTATTCAAATCAAAGCCACCAAAACTCACTGTAGAAGACAGAATTTCACTAGTGGAAGGGCATAAAAATGTGTTTCAAGTGTATTTCAAAATTGGATGAGGATAGAGTCACCCTTTCCATCAAGTGGAAGTGCTTGAAGTAGTCAAGAAGCATCAAACTGATGACAGCAAAACACCATTTATTCACCTCTTCTAGGCTGTTGTATCATATTAAATATACAGGACTAAATTTTCATATGATTTAAGCTTAAGTATAATTCTCACATTTAATTAAAGAGAAACAAAGCAGCGACGTGTCAATACCTGCTATTTTGATTTCAAATCACTTCAAATGCTGGTAGAAGTGACAAGGCTCAAAAACACCTCCAAGAAGAAAGTTATTCCTCCCAAAAAAAAAGAAGAATAAAAGCCCTGTGCCATCCAGCTTCCCATTGACTACCAGATCACATCACTCTCAATCGCTACCACAGCTCACATTAAAAAATTAAGTCCATAACTGCAGAGAAGCATCTACCCATTTCTTTTATAGCTTCTTGCCACAACGAGCAATACATCTCCATTATCCCAGCACTCTCACCAACACACAATAGATCTGAGCCAGCATCATAAATAACATTTCGTGTAACGAAGTTACGCTGAGGAGAGCAGGCATAAATTAACACTCAGCCGTGTAACTCTAAATAGTATTTTAGGCCTTGTCAGAAACCAATTATGCAAAATATCCTCCTCACCAAGATCTGCTCGTGATACTTCAAAGGATTACCTTGTTTCCAGCAGCATGGTCAAGGCACGGGGATGTGGATTGGGAAAGGAGGGCTTAGCTGGGGGGTGCTCAGATGATTAAACCCTCTGAAGTCATCTAATTACTGACATCATGGCTCAAAAGCATCTGTGCACTTCCAAACAACGTTTTAATTTGCTGTTTGTAATGAAGATGCTTCCACTCAGAGCCGAGCCCATTATCCCAAGTCAGCCAACATCCTGAAGCAGGAGGGACTACCAGGAATGAGATTTGCAAGGTTTAAGCAAAGATAATACCAGTAAAGCTTGTGCTGCCTGTACCTTTACACTGTTTTGGCCATAACCCAAAGGAATAGAGCATCACCTTATTCCAGCCAGGAATGAAGATTAAACACCTTTCTCAAGGTCATGCACAACCGAGTGGGAGAGATGGGGATAAATGAGAAGCATCTGTTATCTTCCCATCCCAGGTTGGATTTCCAAGACTGGAACTGGTCAGAAATCCCTGACTGGCTGTAAAAATCTTGGCTGCTTTCTGTTCAAATGAGGAATGGGTCTGAAAATCCCTAAGGATGTTTACTAAAGTCCCCAGCAATTGTTTATCAGCACGGATTTAATTGTCCCAGCAACCCTGTCCCTAAGAAACCAGCAGTTGGGGTTTTAATCCTCGTGATTATGATCCTCCTTACCTCATGCAGCAGCCGTTCAGATTTTAAATTTCCAGGATTCTCCCCAAAAAAACAAAGGCCAAGCAGAGCTCCCGCTGATCCTCGGGCACCACACTGGCTGCTCACACCTCCCTCAACTCCAAGAGTTTGCTGCAAATCTGATGGCAGATGTGATTTCCAGCTGGGTCTATAGACCGACCACAGCAGGTTCATTAATAACAATTATTAAGTGCTTTATGTTACAAATTAGGCCTGTAGGAATACAAAAAATATCCAGCCGGTTGGCTTGCAGGCTCTTGTCAGGAAGAACTGTAAATTCCCATTGTCACAACAACATCACCATGACAAAATGGGGATAGGAACTCATCATAAATAAGGCTTTAAAATAGCTAAATCATCATTGGGGGAGAGAATATAAATTAATAGTCAGATGAAGCCCCGTGGAATGGCTCAGATAACAGCTTCCATTCATCAAGCACACGGATTTTTCAGAAGCTGCACAGAAAACATCTTCCTTTTGCTGCCTCCCAGCACCCAGAAGTTGCAACCGCACAGGCCCAGGCATTTTGCTTAAAATATATCAAAAATCCCTGCCAATAACCTTTGGAAATTGATAGATCAGGCAAGAGGGGAGCTGTTAAAATGATAGAGGGAGGAAAAAAATCACTCCCAGTCATGTCCTCAAGAACATCCACGATTCCTCAGGCAGGCTGGGAAGAGTTGCAGCTATCCAGGCAGCCAAACACTGACTGGAAAATGCAGGGGAGCAGGGTGACAAGAGGGAAAAAAAAACAACAGAAAAATGTTCCTTTAATTATTTTATTCCCCATTTAATTATTTCCTTCCCCACACTAAGGGACAGTCTGCCCTGAAGAGGTGATAGGGAAGAGCAGAGAAGCTTCATGCTCCTGAATAAGCTTCAACTCCTGAACATGTGGCACCATGGCACCAAGAAAGAGGGAAAAAGACTCAAAGCTGGAAGTAACCAAATTTTTAACCACAAAAAATTGATGGGGAAAGCCTTTCCCTTGTCCTTACCCACCAGTCCCCACAAAGCAATGATTCCCAGGATCCTGCAGAGGACACAGAAAATGGATCCACGCGCTCAAGAGATGCCGAGGCCACAGATCCCACCAGGGATTTCTCAGGAATTTATTTCCACTCACTTCTGCCCAAGGCTGGATGTGAGGCAGCAGAAGAGAGGGAGCTTATTCATCCCGTTACTGGGCCCTTGGGGCATCCAGCTCCCCCCACCATGAAAATTTTAATAAAACTGGTGCATCGACTTTCAATTAGAAGGCCGTAAAACGGTTCATTTTCATCTGTTTGTTGCACAGTAACACAGATCCTCGGGAGAAAACAGCTCCTTTTCCAGACTGTCTGCGACGCAGAGAGCATTAATTGAATATTCTGTTGAAACCACCTTCAATTAGTGCCTCTGAGTTTTGCATGACATTCATCACTGCAGCTCGCCCCGCTCTGCGTGCGGCACGTTTGGGGTTTGGCGATGCTCACATCACATTAACTCACAGCATTAGCCCGAAAATAACAATTTTATTTGCTAATGAGATGCTGGTTGGGGTAGGGCAGGCTGCTGCATGAGGCAACACCTCTGTGGCATGAAGCAAAATGGGTTCCCCAGCCATTAAATTACCAGTATTGGTTATAAATTCCTCATCTAACCCAATCTCTTTGCTCTTCCACTCTTGCTGAACGGAAAAGATGAGGGCAACCCTATGGCTGATGTTGTAACATAGACACAGCTCCCTTCTTGGAGTTCTCCCACCAGAACTAAGTGCATGCACATCTCAGATGGAATTCAAGCTATCAATGATTGTCCTGTGGATCATGAAGCACCATAAATCTATGAATTTCCTTTCTTTGGCCATAGCTGAGGCAAAATTCAAGCTCAGTGGGGACCAAGGACAAAAGGTCCACTCCAGGTAGCACTGCCACCTGTAAACCTCCCCCATATGGAAAGACAGCTGAAGCCACTCATCCCAGGGCTGATTTCTCCCAAAAAACAAAGGAGTTTTGGAGCAAACACTGTCACAGATTCATCCAGTTCACTGAGCAGAAGTTCCCACTGCAATCCCCAAAACTCTGACAAGCTGTGATGCTGCTCCCCCTCCCTCAGCATGGAGCAGAGGTGCTGGAAAAGATATTCTGGTGGAAAGGTGGTTTTGTTACTCCAATAAAAAAAGAGTATTTCCATTTTATATTCATCTCTGCTGATGGGGAAATCTTCTGCTGAGTCCTTTCCACCCATTCCTGCAGCTGCCACACTGGTGCAAAAGGCAGAGGGGAGCCAAGGTGTCTGCCAGGCACCAGGAGCTCAGGATTAGAGTCCCCAAGGAAGGACAGGGACAAGGAGTGCAGGGATGGGGGATTTGCACACCTTACACATGGCTGTGCAAAGCAAGGCATCTCCACAGAATCCCGGATAGGGATGGGGGATTTGCACACCTTACACCTGGCTGTGCAAAGCAAGGCATCTGCACAGAATCCCTGAGATGGGAAAAGCCCTCCAAGATCGAGTCCCAGCTGTGCCAAATCCCCCCCTTGTCCCCAGCCCAGAGCTCTGAGTGCCACATCAGGCCTTCCTTGGACACCTCCAGGCATGGGCACTCCAACCCCCCCTGGGCAGCCCCTGCCAATGTCTAACAACCCTTTCCATGGAGAAATTCCTCCTAACATCCAACCTGAACTTTTCCTGGTGCAACTTGAGGCTTTTCCCCTTGTCCTGTCCCCGTTCCCTGGGAGCAGAGCCTGACCCCCACCTGGCTGCCCCCTGCTCAGGGAGTTGTAGAGAGTGAGGAGGTGCCCCCTGAGCCCCATTTTCTGCAGGCTGAACCCCCCAGAACTGACTCTTCCAACCCTTCCCCATCCCTGGACACACTCCCACCCCTCAGTGTCTCTCTTCCAGTGCGGGGCCACACCTGAACACAGCACTTGAGTGTCCTGGGTTGCCAAGCACATTGTGTTCTATTTGCCATCTGTATGGCAGTTGTCTGCTGTACAGTAGGCAGTTTTTCCTTATCTCTTGCACAATCACTCCTCCCTCTGGGCAGACATCTGCTCATAAGAGGCTATTCAATGTCACTGCATGGCTGATAAGAACTACAGCATCCCATTGGGACATGTGAGCCCAGAGGGAGGAGCCAAGCATTCCTACCCAGATATAATCTGAGATTCCGGAACACCAGCACGGCTTCTCCACTGCATTTCCCAGAGGAACAGCAGCTGCCTCTTCCCCTGGATCTCCAGAGGCAGAGACTGCACCTTTCTCCAGGATCCCTGCTCCAGCAGAACCACCCCTGACACTGCAGGAGGGCTGAGCCACAATTCCAATGGGACTGCTGCCAACACCCTGACCCACAGGGTGAAAGTCTGTGTTCTGACTCTGTCAGTGTTGTTTTAATTTACTGCATTGTTTATCTTTTTATTTTCTTCCCTAACAGTGAGGGGCCACACCTGGACACAGCACTTGAGTGTCCTGGATTTCCAAGCACATTGTGTTCTATTTGCCATTTGTATGGCAGCTGGCTTCTGTTCAGTGGGCAGTTTTTCCTTATCTCTTCCACACCCACTCCTCCCTTGGGGGTGACATCTGCTGATAATTGAACGTCAGTGAACTGTTATTCCTGCTCCCATATTTTTGCCTGAGAGTCCCCCTTAATTTCAAATTTGTAGCAACTCAGAGGGAGGGGGTTTACATTTTCCATTTCATGGGAGGCTCCTGCCTTCCTTATCTTTCCAAACCAAGCCATTGAGGCACCTCCCCAGCAAAAGCCCAGCCAGGCAAGGAGGATCCATCACTTCCCTGGGGCACAGGCTCAGCTTGCCCAGCTCTAAGACAGCTGTAGCATTGTGAAAAGAAGAAGGAAGCAGGATTTGTGGAGCACGTTGTCATTTACGAGAGCGCACGGTCACCTCCTGAGAAGGCACTGTCACCTCCTGAGGTGACACACTGCATTAACAAGGTGATATTAATAGGCAGATCCTCCATGCAGAATTTCGCCCACGGAACTGCAGTGACGTTTAACCTTGTGCCAAGTGCGCAGCAAGCTGATTATTTTAATTACAGGGTGGGATTTTTGTTGGGTTTTTTTTTCCTTCCCTGTTGCAGTTCCATTATGAGCTTCAGCCCCATCACTGAAAAGCTGAAGGGAGGAGGGGTCCATGGCAGCATCCAACACCCAGCTGCAGTCAGGGCTTGGTCACCTGGCTGAGCACCACCACATGGGCACCTGAGGTCCCCTCCCAGCCCCAAATCACTGCTCGAGCCTCTCTGTGCAACACTGCTGGGACATTTAAGGCTCAGTACACAGCAACTCACACTTATTGTATGTAAAACATCTACATTTACACCTGAGCTCAGAGTTGGGCTCTTGGCTTCCACCAAAGCCATGGAAAAATCCACATTTGCCTGACAAATAAACCCAAACAAAGTGTTTTTGAGAAACCCCACGCAACAGCCAACATTTTTTCTTTTTTTAATTGTTCCTTAACTTCCTATCTGCAAATCTGCAGAGCACTCTAACATAATCAGGTCCTCTGCACAAGGGATTAGCAGGCTTATATCCCGTGGATCCAATCAGCAAAGTCTATCAGCAAAACATACTTATGTTGATACAGCTATTATAATCTGCATAATTCTTCTGAGTTCACATACTTAATGGATAGCAAACAGAGCCATTACTGCTGCAACTTCCATCCGTAGGATCTCTACGAGCCATTCACTGCAGTGTTTTTTATTATTCATAGCTTTAGTTATTGATTTTCAGCAGAAGATACATGCTTTTAAGCACTATAAAAGCAAGAGAGGAAAACAAATAGCACTATTCCAAGATTAATACGCTGCTCATAATAAAAGTATGGCTGTCACATTGCTCTGGGTTGAGCTGGTGGAGCCTTGACAAATTCCATGCAAAATGGCTGAGTCGCTTAAGCAGCTCGTTAAATAATTTAAAGGCAAGTTTCACTGGAGGCAGGAAAGTTCTTCCCCAAATCCACTTCCTTCGATTTATGAGTCTGGAGCACGTTAATCAACACAAGCTGATGCTGCATCCCAGAAGGGCACAGAGTGTGGGGAGGGTTTGAGGGATGTGGGATATAGGATTTGATGGAGTGGGATCTCTCTGTGGAAGGCTTGAGGGACAGGGGATGTGGGATAAAAAGAAGTGTGATCCCTCTGTGGCAGGTTTAAGGGACATGGGATATAGGATTTGATGGAGTGGGATCCCCACATGGAAGGTTTGAGGGACCTGGGATATAGGATTTGATGGAGTGGGATTCCTCTGTGAAAGCTTTCAAGGACATGGGATCTAGGATATGATGAAGTGGGAACCCTCTGTGGCAGGTTTAAGGGACATGGGATATAAGATTTAATGAAGTGTGTTCCCTCTGTGGACCAAGGGTCCCGAGCCATGGGGCAGCTGACAAACTTGGGTGATTATCCATGTTCAAATCATGGGACACCAGGAATCCTCAAGGTGGGGCACATAAACCTGGAAAGTGCAAGGACAACTCATCCTTTCCCTTTCCCAGCTCTCCAACAGAGGATTATTGGTATTAGTATTAGTATTAATTATTATTATTATAGCTTGAAATGGGACACTGCGGTGAGACCTCCGGCCCGCTGGGGGGCGCTGTGCGGAGGCCGCACGG
>NW_005054489.1:66884-87989 GCF_000277835.1 Geospiza fortis | reverse complement strand
GACGCTGTGGAGGGAGTACCGCCGGCTGGCAGGGCCGCACCCCGCGCTGCTGAGCCCCGCGGCCGAGGTGGGCTGTGCCCGCGCCGCTGTGGACGCGCTGCTGCGGGCGCTGGTGCCCTGGCCGCACCTGGAGACACGGACGGGGCGGTTCGTGGTGGGGGGGCCTGCTGCCGGCCATCAGGAAGATGTCCGATCCCGACTGGATCAACCTGCTGCTCATTGGGGCGTTTTCTAAGAAGCCCCGGGGTGGGAAGCCCCACCCTGCACCCCCCGTGCCGGATTCCTTGCCTTTCCCGGCACAGATGGACCCAGCTCCCGCCGGGCTCTCCCTGTCCCCGAGGGCTGCCGAGGGGCTCAGGAGAGAGGCAGGGGCTGCTGGAGAGGAGGGAGAGGAGGCGAGCAGATCATGCCATGCAGAGGAACCCTTCCTGCGCCCTCAAGCCCTGGGATCCCTCTTCCCCTGTGACGGTTTGGAGCTGGAATCCTCCATGCCTGACGTGGGGCAGGACGTGGAGCTGCTGGCTCCTTCCCCTGCTGGAGAGCTCCTTGATGAGCACCCCCAGGACCCTTCTGTGCCAGAGGGAACACCTGCCTCGGAGGATGGCACAGGGGACCTGGACCACGGCCCTGGCCCCAGCTCAGATGCTGGCCTGCTTCCCACCTCTGCTTTGAGCTCCTGCCCTGACATCCAGATCGAGCCAGCGGCTGAGAAGGAGGAGGAAAGCCCAGCTGTCCACAGGAGGTTCTCCTCACAAAGACCCTCCAGCCTGGGGAGAGATCTGGGGGCAGCAGAAGGCCCAGCACCATTTCCCCCAGAGCCTGGGCAGAGCCTGCCTCTGCTGTCATCCTCCCCTACAGCTTCCATGAGCACCTTCAGCTTCGAGCCCTTGAGCAGCCCCGAGGGGCCGGTGGTCATCCAGAACCTGCGGATCACCGGGACCATCACTGCCCGGGAGCACAGCGGGACCGGCTTCCACCCTTACACCCTCTACACCGTCAAGGTAAGGGCTCCCCAGGTACTCAACCCCTTCCCACATCCCTGCCACCGCCTGGGCTGCTGTTTGCAGTGAGGACTTGCTCTGTGTGGGTCTCCACAATAAATTTTGTCTGTGTCGTGGTTTGACGCTGGCACAATGCCAGTGCTCCCATGAAAATATATTCTCCCTAGTTTCTGCTGTGAGATGTGACCAGAAAGATGTGACTTTTAACCCCCTGTGTTCTCAGAGGCGTATCCATGTCCTCAGTGGCCACACCAGGTGCCAATATTCAAATTTCAGCACTGACTGGTTTGACCACAAACTCCCAAAAAACTGACTTCCTTTTCAAACCAGCACAGTCTGGTAGTGGGGGAAATACCGGGCACCGTGGCTGTTTGGGATTCCTGTGGGGCTGGTTGAATCTTTTCCTGCTTTTTTTCTGTCATGATTGGTTCCTTCCTCTTCAGGGAAGGGTTGACTGAGGAATTGCTGGGTGGGGCCTGAGGAGGGAGCAGGGCTGTTGTAGGATGTGTGAGGATGATGCCTTTGCCTTCCTCCTCAGTATGAGACAGCCCTGGAGGGCGAGGCGGCGGGCAGCCTGCAGCAGGTGGCTTATCACACCGTGAACCGCCGCTACCGCGAGTTCCTCAACCTGCAGACGCGGCTGGAGGAGAAGCCGGAGCTCCGCAAGTTCCTGAAAAGTCAGTGCCTGCAGCAGCCCTCCGAGAAAATCCTTCTCCCTCTCTCCCATTCCCTGTTCCTCTGCTCCCAGGGTTTCCTGCCCTGCTCATTCAGCTCTGGATGCTGGGCTGTGTCCCCTGCCCACATCCTCCAGTGCTCTGTGCAGAGCTCCTGGAGGAATGATTTATCTCTTCTGGAATTTCAACCGGTTGGCTTTGCAGTTTTGCATCATAACAATGCATATAAACACTGGTGTCTGTGTGTTACCTTGGGCTGATGCCAGACAGTGTGTGGGGATAGCCTTAATCATAAGAGCATTAAGGTTTTAATAAAGACTAAAAACTGTATTTAGATTTTAAAATTTCAATTTTTAATCTTGAAAATGTTTAGATTTTAAGATCTAAAAGTCTTTTAAATTAAAGTTACTGTTATTTTGCAGTTTTATCAAGTTTGCCTGTGGGTTTGTTTTCTTTGTAGATATCAAAGGACCAAAGAAACTGTTCCCTGATCTGCCATTTGGAAACATGGACAGCGATAAAGTGGAAGCCAGGAAAAGTCTGCTGGAATCTTTCCTGAAGGTGAGATGTTTGTGTGTGCCCCTGTGAGCTAAAAGCAGAGCTCAGGCCAGCTTTGTGCAGACAGTGGAGCACACCATGTCTTTTTCACGTTGCACAATCAGGCTGGGAGCTTGACTTTGAAATGATCTGAATCTCCATCTGTCCTTGCAGCAATTGTGTGCAGTCCCTGAGATTGCAAACAGTGAGGAGGTGCAGGAATTCCTGGCCCTCAACACCGACGCCAGGATCGCCTTTGTCAAGAAGCCCTTCGTTGTCTCCAGGATAGACAAGGTGGGAAAAGTGTGGAGCTGCTTACCTGAGCCCTTTCAATGTTCCCTAGGCTTCAGCGTCTCCTAGGAGCCAAAACCCTTTCTTTGGAGTTGTGCTTAGCTTGCCAAGAGACCCATAAAGGGTCAGAGTTCGTGTTAGAGAACCTATTTAATAGAAAATCCAGTGCAAGTCTCAAAACTCATCATGTATGTAAGTAACAAGGATGAATACAGTAATTAAAGGCAATAATAATATCCTTGTCTCCAGGATAGACAAGGTGGGAAAAATGGGGAGCTGCTTACCTGAGCCCTTTCCAGCTGCCCCCAGGGATGCTCCCTAGGCTTCAGTGTCTCCTAGGAGCCAAAACCCTTTCTTTGGAGTTGTGCTCAGCTTGCCAAGAAACCCATAAAGGGTCAGAGTTTATGTTAACGGATGGAAATAATTGTGTTAATAATGGAAAATCCAGTGCAAGTCTCAAAACTCCTGATGTATTTAAATAACAAGGATCAATGCAGTAATTAAAGGCAGTAATTAAAGGCTGGCTTTGCAGATTGTTGTCAATGCCATCGTGGACACCTTGAAGACAGCGTTCCCCAGGTCAGAGCCCCAGAGCCCCACGGAGGATCTGAGCGAGTCAGAAGTGGATGGGAAATCCCAGACAGACGGGAAGAAAAGCAAGTAAGGGCTCCCTCAGCTTTGCAGAACAAGGGATTAATGCATAAACTAAGCCCATGGTGGGGAAGAACTGACTTGGGGCTTTATGTGTTGGGTAGTAAATTCTGTGTTGGGTAGTAAATTCTGTCATACTCTAGCTGAATTACTTCCTCCTTCCTTGGCTGAACACAACTGTTTGAGCTCCATTTATCTAAAGGGTTTCCCAGCAATGCTCAGGTTTCCACAGAAGATAGTTTTCTTCCTAAAGGAGCTCTGAGGTGTTGCCATTTGCCGGCAGAGACACTAATGGTCCTGAGGAATTGCTTTTTAACCTTAAATATATGCAGGGAATGATTGCAGAATGCAGCTGAAAATTATCTACCTGAAAGTCCCCTCCTGCCTCTCCCTTGTGTTCCATCAGTGGCCTTGTCCAGAAAACATTTAAATAGCTATTTATGAGTAATATTTAAGATTGTTTCATGTATGTTCCTCACCAAATGTTGGTGCTGCTGACAGTGCCCAGTCTCATTGTGATTGTCTCATCAGTGATTCTTCCCTCACCAAGGAAGGGAGGATTTCTGCACAAGTATGGCTTTTTCTTTCCAGAAAGTGATGTTTTGCTGGAAAAAGCTGCTTTGGACAGAAAGACAAACTCAAAAAGCACAAGTTTGGAACCATTTTGGCTGAAAAGGACATTCCTTAATGATAAACAGGCTATTTTACAATTTGTCCCAAAATCCCGATGTCCTTTTGTATCCTTCTTTTTGTCAATGTTTATAATTGTATTTCACAATCCTGCTGAGTGTATTTCATCTTAGAGGCTTTTCTGAACACTTCCCTGTGTGTGCTGCAGTGCTCACACCTTGCTGACATCTGCCTACATCTCCCTATCAGCTTCTGTGTAACAGCTCCTTGTGGAATGCTGGAAAACCTTGGCTCAGCTCAGGTGTACGTGAGGAAAACTGCTTTACAGCTTTTGTTGTATGGTTTCACTGCCAGCTCAGAGTTATCCTGGAGGCAGATGCTTTTTTTGAACCACTTCAGGTCTAATCAGATTTCTTAGCTTGCATGTGGACAGCAGTAACAGGTCATGGGGCTTGGCTGAGGCTGGAAAACTCATGACTCACAGCTTGCAGAGAAAACTGACTGTGCCATGGCTCTGCTTTTCAGGTCCAGGCTGAGGTTCTCATCCAGTAAAATCACTCCAGTGCTGAGTGTGAGTGAAGCTCATGACAGGATCGTGTACTCCATCAGGGAGGGCAATGCTGTAAGTTCAGATCCTCTTGTAATCCTTTCACAACCCCAACCACTGCCCTGTTTGGGAATAATCAACATCCACCAGGGCTGTGGCTGCTGCAGCCTTGTTGCCACATGCCAGCTCTTGGCAGAAGGACAATAAGCAGCCCTGGCTGTGCTGTTGGCTACACCTGGGTGCAAACCAGCAGGTGGGAGGCTGTCTGGGCACTGCAGGCGCCAGGCTCTGTGGCACTAACACACTTTTGTAGGTCTCTGGCACCCTGTCCCTGGCTGCTATGGAATCCTTCATCCAGAAGCAGGAGAAGCTGCTGGAAGCAGTCCCCAGCAAAGCTCCTGAAGGCCAGGGAGGCAGAGAAGCCAAGGAAATCTCTGTGCAGGAAGAAATGGATGGGCTGAGCACTGCAGAGCAGGGAGGACATGCAGACACTGACTCTGGTGAGCTCAGCCCCTCTCTCAGTGCTTGAATTTCTCCCCCTCGGTACCACAACAGCTCCAACATCTGCAGGTTCAGCTTGAAAAGTCTTCAGGACCTGTTCTCCTGCCTGTTGCATCTTGATTGAAGGAAAGCAGATTGGGTTTTCTGGTGCTGTTTGGTGAATGCTCTGGGCATTGTGGCTGGTGGGAGAAAATTGGGTTTTGGCTCAGTTGTGTCACTGCAGATCTTCACCTTGGTGTGCTCAGCACAGTCACTGCACTAAGAGGTTTCTTAAGGACACGCTGCTTAAACTGGCACTGTTCTAAAATCAAACTCTTACAAACTAAAAATGGGCCAAATTACAGTTTCCTGTAATTTCCAGTTAGCCTTGATATGTCCATACACTATAAAAGGACCTTTTGAGATTAAGTTCAGATAGATTTGATGGGAGTAGCACAAATGTAATCTCAGTTCAAGGAATGATGTTTTCTTTCTGCTTCTAGAACCCTCCTCTGAAGCACAGGGCTGCCTCAGAACAGTTACAAGATTATCCTGAGCACATGCAAAAATATGTTCCCCAATCTTTTTTCTTGGAATAGCTGAGCTGTATCAACTGGAACTTCCCAAAAAACTTCTCCCCAGTGGTTCAAGTTTGGCAAGCTCTGACTGAAAGCACGTGTTTGTGACAGGATAGGCCTGGTGTTCTGAAACCCAGCCTGTGCTACCAGCTTTGCCTGTAATCTTGGAACACATGCCCGTGGTTCTGGGGAAGCAGGACTGGAGTTGGAGGCCAGGGTTCTGCACAGAGCAGGCCAAGTTAGCTGAACTCTGGGGGAAATGGAATGTCAGTGATCTCAAATGCTTGCGGGTCTGGGATGCTTCAGGCTGGGCTGGCAGGGTGAGGAAAACAAATGTCTGGGTAAAAAGGCAAACCCATGTCCATATCTGCTCATGGAGTGACTTCTGGGAAGTGGTTGGCCAGCAGCTCTGAGGAAGAGGATTTGGATGCTGTGGGAATAAACAGCTTGCTGAGGATGCTCCCTGTGTGAGGTTCTGGGGAAGCTCCAGTCTGCTCCAGACTGCACTGGGAAGTCTCAGGGGACAAAGCAAGTGGGCATAAGTTCTGCATGGCCCAGAGCAAGAGGTGCCAAGTGCCTTGTCTTTTCCAAGTCAGATCCTGGAATTAATTAATCCAGCTTTTAGGAAAAGGAAGAGCAGAGGAGGAGAGGTGTGGGGTCCAGAATCCCTCTTCCCTTTATTTCCAGTAGTAAACTGTGAGTGTAAATTATCTCTGTAGACAGACAGGTTGGGAGATGAGGCATGAGGGGAGCCAAATGAGGAAAAGCTGCTGCACAGGATCTCACCTGGACAACAGAGCCGAGGCAGCAGCCTCAGGTCGGGGTGGTGGCCTGGGAGCGGCTGTCTGAGACAGTTTTGTGGGACATCAATGAGCTTGTTCAGCACAACACCTCAGGGCCAAACAGCATGAAAGTAATTCCGCAGCAAATAGAAACTGTTTTTGCTGAAGGCTCTGACATCCCCTTGAGGATCAGAGGGAGGTTTGGTGTCCCAGGTCTGTACAGTGGAGATATTTGGGTAGGTGTGTGGGTTTGTGTTTTTACTGGTAAATCTGGTTTATCCAGATGTGTTTCATCCCGCTCCCTGCCAAGCCTGGGATCTGCCACACGATGGCAGCCCGCAGCCACCAACAGAGCCCTGTGCCTGGAAAACTGCTGGGAGAAGGGAAAGGAATGGGGAAGACCAGGATGAGAGTCCTCAGCAGTGCACCTCTTCCTGGCTACAGCCACCACCTGCTCTGTCACCTGTTTTGGGCACATGAACTGGGATTTGATAATCACACTGTTTAATTGAGAAGGAGCTGAGCCTTTGGTGCAGCCCTTGGTGGGAGACTGGGGCTGCCTGGATGAGATGGAAACCCGAGTGGGGAGGGCAGGTCCCAGGCTGGCTGGGCTGCAGCAGGTCATCTGTGTGTGGACAAAGGGCCAGGCTGGGGAGAAATGAATGAGTTTGGGATGATGCTTTTTACCAGATTTGCCCTGAGGTGGTTTCTTCATCTGCCCCTCCTCTTCCTCCTGGCAGACTCCGAGACAGCTTTGGCTGACCTGGCCCTGGACGTGCTTCGTCTGGTGCTGGTGGATCACTGGGGCTGGCTGTGCACAGAGAACATCCAGAAGGTTTTCAACGTGCTTTTTGGGACCCTTGTTCAAAGGTAAGGCTAGAGTGACCAACCTGGCTGCTCTGTGAGAGGCATTCCCTTTGGAGTCACATCTGGAAGTGGAGCTTGTGCCTGAATGCAGATAAATGCTGTGTGTGCATCAGCCACACAGTTCTGTAAAGCAGATGCTCCATGAGTGTGGAGTTAACACCTTAGAGATCTGCACCAGGAGCTGCCTTCTCCGTGAGCAGCTCTAATGGGCAGCCTCCTGTTCCCTGAAATCAGGGAAAGGGAAGATCCAGCCCTGGGAGTGGGAGTCTTGGCTCGTGCAAGGGCAGCAGTGCCCAGCTCTGGGGCGCTCTGGGGAGGATTGGCCTCCTGCTCTGTGCTGCCCAGGGCTTCAGCTTGTTCCTCCTGCAGAAGTAGAATAAACAGGCCCAGGGAACAGTGACTGTCAGTGACAGCTCAGAGTGTGGTCTCTGCTCTCACTGCTGCACCCCTCTGCTCTGCCTGTGCCTGGGGCAGGGACCCACACATGGAGTACGGACAGGCTTCCCTTCCAGCTGGCGTGGACTTGCCAAGCTTTCCTGGGGCCAGGGCCTCTGGGTGGTAAGGCTCAAGGCCAAGACACACAAACAGAGAATTCCTGTTTTTTGGTTTAGGTTGGTGACTATCACTAACTGAGGATGTGGTTTTTTAGAGCACAAGGAAAGCCTTCCCTGAAGGGCTTGGGAGAGTCTTGGAGCAGTGCTTTTCCCACTCCTGTGCCCTTTCTCCTGCAGGCATCCAGAGCCAGCATCAGAATGTGCAGGGCAGCTCATTATAACAGAGCTGGTAACCTGAGCTGCCCTCAGCAGAGATTGCCAAAGTGCTTTGAGGTCAGGGACTGCTGTCCTTCAGTCCTGGATTGTTGCTTCAGTGGCAGGAGGTGGGAGCTGCTCCCACTTCTCCAGAATGGGCTCTGGCCTCTTGGGAACAAGCTGCAACCCAATCTGTGTGTGTAAGCATAGGGGTATGAGAGCTTCAACAGGCACATCATCACCTCCTAATAAGCTGTGTCCTGGTCACCCAGGGAGCCTGCAGCACCCACACGTGGCACTGGCATTTTCCACTAGAGAAGTTGGGATACACACAGCACATCCTGGAGCTGGAAGGTGGAGGAGCTCCCTGGGTTGTGTGGTGGATTAGAGTGAGGAGGAATGTGTTTGTAGCTGCTCCACTTGAACAGGTCAGAGTGAACCCACATGTGCTGCAGGCAGAGCTCTGGCTGGGGCTGATATGGGGAAGCCCTGGGACTTCTTGGTGTCCCCATCAGGTCAGGGTGCAGCTAACCTCTTGAACAAACCCTGTGTCTTTGCTGAAATCCACATGGTGAGGCTGGCTCTGCTCTTGTTGTGGGACAGTCAGGAATCCCAGGGGACAGGGGAAAGAGCTGACCTGTCACCAGGAGGATGGTGTTGCACCTGGATTGCTGTAGGGAACATTTTCCTCCCATTTCTGCTGCCTGTAGTTACCTCCACAGTGGAGACAGGGGAATGAGGAGCCTTCCTGCTGTTTGCCATTCACCCTGGCCCTGAGACTTGTACTCATTCCTGGCCCAGGTGGTCACTGCTGTCCTGAGCAGACCAGAAGGTCTCCAGCTCAGACCTGCCTGTCCAGGGACACAGTGTGGATTTGGTTACATTTCTCTTCCATTTCAATATTTACAACTTGATCACTGCTCAGCCTGGCACTGCCATTCTGGCTGGCACTGTGTCTGGGGACCCTTTACAAATGGGGAAAGTACCAGAAACTCTTCTGGGAACATCTGCAATTCAAGGAACTGATGCTCCTGCCTCAGACATGGGCAGACAAACATGGGACAGCAGATGGATTTGTGTTGTGTCTTCAACCATTGCTGGTCACAAAGTGTGAGTGGTCATCATCCCTTCAGGAAATTAGATCCTTCCTGTTCCTGCCAGTGGCTGGGTTAAGTGGTAGGGGATGAAAATGAGGTGTCCTGGCTGTGTTTGGAGGGGCTGCTGCTGGACACTCCTCTGCCAGCTTGTGTTTGGAGGATAGGTGCTGCTCCTGCTGCCCTCTTGCAGCTGCCAGATGAGGATTCTGCTCTGGCATGAGACACTCGATGCAGAGTGACAGAAATGACCACAAACCAACAAAACTCACACCAAGAACGAGATCAGCTTCTCCCAAGAGCCAGGCCCCTTATTCTTGGGGACTTTCTCCCTTGGGCTGGCAGTGCCATCAGATGATTGCTGTGAGCACACTGTTACTGGTGGTGGAGCCTCCCAATCTGCTCAATTCCCTGTTCTGTTCAAGGAGCATCCCAGCACACTGCTCCTTCCCTGTTCTGTGCAAGGGGCATCCCAGCACACTGCTCCTTCCCTGTTCTGTGCAAGGGGCATCCCAGCACACTGCTCCTTCCCTGTTCTGTGCAAGGGGCATCCCAGCACACTGCTCCTTCCCTGTTCTGTGCAAGGGGCATCCCAGCACACTGCTCCTTCCCTGTTCTGTGCAAGGGGCATCCCAGCACACTGCTCCTTCCCTGTTCTGTGCAAGGGGCATCCCAGCACACTGCTCCTTCCCTGTTCTGTGCAAGGGGCATCCCAGCACACTGCTCCTTCCCTGTTCTGTGCAAGGGGCATCCCAGCACACTGCTCCTTCCCTGTTCTGTGCAAGGGGCATCCCAGCACACTGCTCCTTCCCTGTTCTGTGCAAGGGGCATCCCAGCACACTGCTCCTTCCCTGTTCTGTGCAAGGGGCATCCCAGCACACTGCTCCTTCCCTGTTCTGTGCAAGGAGCATCCCAGCACGCTGCTCCTTCCCTGTTCTCCTCAGCAGGGCTGGCTGGAGCCAGGCCCCATCAGTCTCCCTGCCTGTCAGGCCGGTGGCAGTGGGACAGGAAGGCTCCATGACCGAAAAAGGGATTGTTGAGGAAAGGGCGGCCGCGTGTGCGAGCCGGGTCTGCACTGAGCCCATCCCATTATGTAACAGGGAGTGAGCCTTTTTTGGAGCTGAAAGGAGAGGAGGATGGAGGGGCTGGGAGTGGGAATGACCCTGGGGCCGAGGATTGCTTCCAGCAGCCTCTCAGCGTGCTGGGGCCGTGCCTGTAAACAAACCCTCTGCCCCCTCCTGCCTCTGTCCGGCTCCGCTTCCCTCCCGCGGCTGCAGGGATCAGCTCCTCTTCCCCTGGGAGCCTGCAGCAGGAACCTGCTGGCACAGGGGAGGAGGTGGGGCTATTCTGGCCTCCGGTGGAAGCATTTGGAGAATCTGGGTGCTTTTTAGAGCCTTGTGAGTCAATGAGGTGTTAAAAATACGCAGCAAACACGAGAACCACGCGTGCTGTGACCCCACACCCTGCTGGGACCCCACACCCTGCCCTCAGTTGTCCCCACAGTGGCCACAGGTCTGGGGTCTGTCAGTGCCCTGCAGTGCTGGGGCCAGGGTGACATGCACCACCTCTGCTTTCCAAAGGGGAGTGCCAGCACTGCAAAGATGGACCTGGGAGGATCTGGGGGGCAGATCCTGGTCTGTAAGCTTTTCCTGGCTCCTTCCCATGCAGCCCAACAGCAAACCATGGCCACAAAGCACTGAGTGGGGGGAAGGTGTCTCAGCACATCCTGGCTGTCTGTGCCCTGGAACCTGAGCAGGGCTGGGCACAGTCTGTGCCAGGCTCGGAAGTGCCTGTGCCTGAAAGGAGCATGTGGAACTACTCAGGCAGCTTTGCTGGTGTCATGTTCCACTGAGCAGGAGTTAAAATAAATGCAAATCATCCCTGCCTTACCCACGAGCTCAGCACTGCTTGGCTTGCTGTTTGCTTTGGGTCATTCTCGTGCTCCTCCAGGCTTTGTCCATGTTCCCTCATCGGAAGATTTGAGGAGGTGACATTCCAGTCTGTGTGAGCTGTAGGTGGAGAGGCAGAGATGCTTTGACACTGGTTGCAGGTGGCCATCATGCCTTTGAGAACTGGTTCTTGCAAGTTCATGCTGTCACCTTGGTGTTGGGCTCTGCTGGTGTCAGGCTGAGTGTCACAGGCACTTGTAAGTCAAGGAGGTCTGGAGCTTCAGAGAGCTCCTGCCTGGGTGCTTTGTTCTGATTTTCTCTTTGGTTTTCTTTGATCTCTGTGCCAACAGAACTGGCACAAAGACCCTTGGCAGCCACCTTGATCCTCTTGACTGGAAAGTGCCACCAGCAGAGAGTGATGCCTGCCCCTCTTCAGTGTCCCTGAGTAAACCTGGAGCAGCCAAGCACCCCTGGGCTGGCAGTGCTGGGAGCACAGTGCCCATGGGCAGGGAGTTCTGCCAGCCCTGGAGCCATGGAGGGGCCATGTCTGACAGCTGAGACTGCTCCCACTTCCCTTTGGCTTCCTGGCTGGCAGGTACCACTGCAGCCTCAGGCAGTGCCTGAGTTTTGCTGGCAGAAATGCAATATCAGTGCAGCTGGGGCATCTGAATCCACTCATTCTCCTGGTTTGTTACCTGGGGAGTGGATTTGGGCACATTTGATGAGGATCTTTGCAGCTGCACACAGAGGGGCTGTGCTGGCAGACCCAGGTATGTGGCAGCAAAGTCCCTGTTTGTTTTTGTCCCTAAAAACAAGCCTAAAAGCAGCACCAGAGTTGGGAATTAGGGGAACAAACCTCATGGCATCTTATTCCTCATTTCTGGGTTTGGCTGTTTGTGTTGTAGCCGTGAGGAGCAGCAGGAACTGCAGCCTGTGGTATGTCAGTAAAAGTGATTTCAGGACTCTGTGTGTCTTGGTGTGTATATGCAAAGTAAATAAAATCAGCTTGGAAATGGGCCTCGATTCAGTTGTCTCCAAGCACCTGGAAATTTTGGATCTGGCTTTGAATCTCTGTCCCAAACAAAATTTTTTTCCCCTCTTCTAGAAGCAGCATTCTTCCAAAAACAGCCACTAGAATGAAGCCAGCACTCCATGCTTTGATAATAATTGCAACATTATTCTAACTCTGATTCTGTTTCAACAGTTACACATGCCAGCTTTCTTCCTGGATCTAAAAAAGCTCAACAACTTCCTATTTCAAATAGAACAAAGAAGAAAAGGATTGAGTGGAAGTAATGTCTCCCTGTTGGTTTTAGTTTTCCCTGGTTTTAGAAGGGTTAATAGTGGATTTATGTATTTTGATTCTGAAGTGGGCTAATGAAGCAATTGTTCCAAGCAGGGTCTGGCTGAGACAGCCTGGCCTCTCCCTGGGGCACCACTGAGAGCTTAATTGGCTCAATAAATACTTGAAGAAGATGTTATCAAAAGCCAGGATGCTTTATGAAAAATCAAGGGGGTTTGGGAACGATTATTTTAATCACATACCTTTCCCCCCCCTTCCCTGAGCCCCAGGGCATCAGAGGAAGATCTAGCTTGGGAAAAGCAATGGTTCATTCCCTGCAGGGTGAAGCCATTGCAGCCCTGTGAGTTTCCATGATTTCTTCTTGCAGCAGGTATGTTCTGAGGGAGCAACGCATGAAATGGCACAGAAATCCCAGAACCAAGGGGTGCTTTCCTCCCTGCAGGGATGAATGACTGCCTGCAGAAGAGAATGATTTCTTTTCCTTCCTCTCTGCCCCACAGTAAGATGTCCTGCATACCCACATCTCTCAGGGTTTCTTCCTGGGTCAAGCAGGAAAGGTGGGAAGCCAGCCAGGTCCAGGACAGGTTCTTTGCAACTCTAAACCTTCACAGGGCAGCAGAGGAACATTTCAAGAAGGAGAATTTGTGCAGGAGTTTAAAAGGCCTCAGGATGCTTCTTGAAATTTCATTTATGGAGGTTATTTTTCCTTTTCTTTCCTTAGCACAGGGTTTACCCATGGCCTGGACACGTGTGAGGTTGCTTTGAAGGTGCTGAGCTGAGCATGCTGCACATGTTTCTGCTGTGTGGAGAAGGTGGATTTAGGCTCAGGTAGCAGGTGCTCAAAGCTGAGCCTCAGGGCAAAAACTCCATTTGTGATTTTCAGTTCTTGCTGTGCCCACTGCAGCTGCTGCTTCGTTTTTACAAGGTTTCCTCAGAAGGGTTTTTCAGTCAAAGCACTGAAATGTTCCTCCTGTTGAACCCTTGAGTTAAGGATAATCTTGTGCATTATCTGAGGAGGAATTTGGGGAACAAGAGCTGGTAAGGCAGGGATGGTCTGGTGATTTAAGCACCAGACTTCCTTAATTTCAGAGTCATTCTTGAATGCCTTGTGTTTTCCAGATGTTGCTTTTTTGCTTCAATCCTTTTCACTACGTTGGTCCCAGAGGCCTTTTTTGAGCTTCTGGATCTTCACACTGTGTTCCTTAGGGCAGGGGGGCCTTGTTCTGGGGTGGGCAGCAGTCAGGGTTGAGCTGGACATTCTAGTTCATGTATATTTGTAGAGCTGTTTGTATTTATGCAGCTAAAGCAGAGAGGCTTTCTCCTTTTTTCATCTTCTAGGTCTTCACTTTGTGTTTATCTAAATCCTTAAAACCCCTGGGTTTGAGGAAATCACAATTGCTATTGCTTCAGGTTTCAATTACAGTCAGCATATTTAGCTTGACTGTTCCTTAGCTGAAGTTATCTCAGCTTTTATCCTCACCTTGATGGATAAAACAAGCAGGTCTTTATCCATTTCTGGCAGGTGGCTGTAAATCTGCAGAGTATCACATTTCTTTGTTCATTCTTAGTACATCTTTGATGTCCAGACTAAGCAAATCCAGCCTGTCCAGGTTTTACTTGCTGAGCTGAGCTCTCTGGACAGTCCAGTTAAGTGAGAGGCTCCAGCCAGGTAAAACCAAGCCCATTTACCTGTTCCTGACCCTCAGCCTGCCTTTCCTCCCTCCTAGGAGCCCAAGGAAGGCCAAGATTTGCACACCCCCAGCCCTTGTTTTTCATTCCCAGTGCCTTCTTGTCATCGTGGACCCCTTCAGCTGACCTTGGAGTTCCAGCTTGAACCGTGGCATTAATTTGGCTCTTTTTTAGCAGCCCTTTCATTCCTCCACCAGCAGCTATTTCAAACAGAGGTGCCTTACAGCATGGACAAGTTATGCCCCTGCAGATTATCTTCCAGGCCTCAGTAGCCTTTGCAGTCTGGCTCTTTGCATTGGGCACTATCAAAGCATTCTGAGCCCAGGAGGTCACTTTATCTATTTCTGAAGTGTAAGGAGATGGTTCTGTGATGGGTTTATTTTTTTTCTTTCTTATTAAGGCTATTTCTTCATGAAATAGCAGAATGAAAATAGTAACTCATCAGCCATCCAAAAATACAAAAAATAAATAAATAAGAGAGGTCTATTTATGGTTCTTGGTGGATTTATTTCTACCTGGGAGCAGTGTGTGAGTGCTTTCAGTGTGGCACATGAATCTCAAATTCTTGGGCCTTTAATAGCACAAAAAATCATCTGTGAACTGCTGGTGAAGGTCAGCTTTGAACCAGCAGATATCTGGAGTTCCTGAGGGGTTAATCCCAGTCCTGGTGCAGCAAGTCTGCCTGGTGGAAAGGTCAGTTTGCCATTTTCTGGGGTTTACTCAGGTAGGAATTTCCAATAAAGTTAGTGTGACTCTCTCTGAGATGCAACTACAGGTGTGGGAGTTGAGGGGGCATTCTTGGGATGTCCTATGCAGGGCCAGCAGTGGGACTTGACTTTCCTTGTGGGTCCCTTCCAGTTCAGGATATTCTGTGAATTACTTTGCTCCTCACAGTTTAATGCTGCTGGTGCAGCTCTGGGATGTGATTCCCCAAAATGGGCGTTGGTGGTTGACTGTGGTTGAGAGGAGGGAAGAAAACTCTTCATGACAGGTCAGTGTGTGCTGAGATTTTCTTTTGAAACCTCAGCTGTACCCCCAGAGTGGATTTAGAGCCACATGGACCAGTCTTGATGGTTCTCCTCTGTTAGAATCTGAAATGTAAAGAACTCTCAGAACTTTGGGCCTGTAAGCCAAAGCTTAGAATTAAACACATGATTTGACCTGAGACCTTGGAAAAGACTTCCAAACTTAAATGATACAAGCAAGAATGTGGATTTATAGTTTAAAACAAAGACGCATTAAATTAAGTAGAAGAAAGTTTAGATTTTATAGTTTAAGATATAAAAATAAAAGGGTAAACAAGGAGTTCAGAATGCAGCACTGTAGGTTTGTGTGTCATAACATGATTAGCTAAGAAAGCTTACACTGTTACATGAGTCCATAAGATGGAATATTTAAAGATTGAGTCAAAACCACAAATATCCTTATTAGCAGTGTTTTATTAGTCAATAAATCCTTAAAAGGTCTTGTAACTAAAGGTCTTGTGACCTTCTGACCCATACAGTAAAGATGTGAGCTAAACTCACCGTTCCTGCTATGTAGAAGATAAGAAAAGAAAGCACATCATCAAAAACAATTCAGAAATCCCACCTCTAATTCATTCAAAACTGCTCCCAAATCCCCATTCTCCTCTTCCCAATGCCTTTGGAATGGCTCCACTGGCAGAAGGGAGCCCAGAGCAGAGGTGCTTTGGTCTTTGTTCCATTTGCACCTGCCTTTGGTTTCTCTTTGTTTCTTCTCCCATTTCTTGACTTTTCCTTGTAAACTTTGTGGGTTTGGGTGCTCCTTCCCCAGCTCTCTGAGCAAGGGCAAGTTGGCCTCTAACAGGAGCTTGTGTGGAGCTGTGCAGGACCCATGGAGCCATTCCCAGATGCTGCCCTCTCCCTCCCAAAGCTGCCAGCCCAAGGAGGAAAATCCATCCCTGGTGTTTCACAACTGTGGGAATCCAGACCTGCAAGCACTCACCTGCTCCCAGTGTGTGCAGATCACATTTAAATTGTGAGATCACATTTAGAGGTGTTATTTGGGGGCCTTGTTGCCTAATTCTGGTGGTTTTAGGGGCATACAGGAGGTTGTTTGTGTGGGGCCTTGCAGCATTTGTCACTTCTCAGCTTGCTCTTGAGCTGTCTGGAAAAGTGTGCTATTCTCTGTAGGTTCAACTTCCTCTCTGTTCACTATTTGCTTGATCTTTTTGCTATTTTAGGAACTCTAAGGGGAAAAAAAAAGCTTGTTCTTTGCTTTCTGCAACCTTTTAAAGGCTGGAAAGTGGCTGTTGCTGTAATGAGTTTGGAGTCAATGTTCAGTTTGATCCCCCTTGGTGCAGGGTTGACTCTGCAGCTCTGTCCCCAAGTCTCTGAACTTCTGTTGCTTGTCAGATGTTTTCTCAGCTAGGAGAGGGGGTTGTGTAAGAAAACATGTTAATGAAAAACCCTGTTAATGAAAATCTGTGTTAATGAAAACTCTTGCCCCTAGAGAAGTCACAGTTTAACACTTTAATTTGCTTGGGAATAGCTGGAGGGTTTACCATGATCCAGAGTGTTAAACTCTGCTGATGGCTGGAGATTAAAACCTTTTTAATCGTATTTCCAACATGGCTTTTCCCAGTCAGGACTAGGATGTGACATTTTGTCCTCTAAGCCAGGTGGGAGGTTTGCACCTCTGGCCTTACCTTGCAGCAGCATCCACACTCCGTGTCCATGGCAATGCTGAGCGTGAAGGATGTGCTCCCCATTTCCAGTGCCAGTCCTGGGAGCACTGGGAACCTCACCTGTGTCCCTTGCTCTGAGACATTCCAGCTCTACCACTGCACTGAGATCCTTTTCAGGTTTTTTAATGTCCTTTGCTTTCCAGCTGCTGTTTCCTAGGTGTGCATCTGTCCTAGGGTGACATTAGGATGCTTGTATCCCCAGTCCTGTGTTCTGTTTATGCTGGATATTATTCTGTGCCTTCCAGTCTGGCTCTGAAGAGCAAAGCTTTGCTTTGTTTTGTTCTGTTTTGTTTTGTTTTGTTATTAGCCTGCTCACTCCCCCAACAGTGAGCAGGACACACAGACAGGGCAGTACATAGTGCAGCTTTTGCTTTTTGCTCTTGCTCCTGCTTTGCTCTTGCTTTTGCTCCTGCTCATTAGTTAGTTTAGCTGCTGAATTTTCCCTGGACTGTTTTTCTTTCCTGTTCTTGGACCTATTTGAACCTGCTCTGGACTGGGACCTGGGAAACACCGAGAGTTTGCACCTTGTGGCCTGCCAGGGTCTACTCTGGGCAGCAGCCATCCTCAGTGCTGGGGGGACTGATAACAGAGTGAGCACCCACAGGAGAGACTTTCTGAATTTGTCATCTTTTGCAGAGCGGTGACAGAGTGGTGTCATCCGGTATTGTTCATTTTGTGTGCTGGGGGTGCTGTGCCTGTTAAATAAACAGGTTCCTTCCACTTCTCTCCAAGGAATCCTTCCTGAACGGGTTGGGCACAGAGGCCATGTGGGTTTGCTTTCAGGAGGGGCCCCCTTTGGAGGTTTTCTCCCAGATTTGCCCTAAACCAGGACAGCATCCCTCCAGAATCACTGTTTACACCTCATTTCCTGCTCACTCCTCAGCCCTGTCCCACATGATGCCAACCTGCTTTCCTTTGGGTGTTGCTGTTCCCCGGTGCCCAGCTGTGTGGGGAAGGACACCCTTGGCCCGAGTGCCTCTCCCAGGAAGAATGCAGACAGTCTGGCAGAGTGCAGGTTAAATAAAGTTTGCCTTGGCAGGGCTCTTGGCTGTGCTGGGAGCTGCCGGGGCGTAGTGGTGACGGAATTGCAAGCACGAACAGCAGCTGCCAAGAGGAACGGCTCTCCTGGCCCTGCTGGCTGCCTCCTGTCCTCTGGGAATCTTGAAGAACTGGCAGAATCACAAGCCTCTTCCCTACCCCAGTGCTGTGCTGACACTCCCAGCTCTGCTCCAGAGCCTCCTGCCAGCGAGGCCAACAGCACCAGCAGTGCTGCACCCTGAGCCCTGCTGACCCTTCCTGTGGGATTCATCCACGGCCTCTCTGTCGCAGACATCTCTTATGAAAAATCCTTTCCTTAGGATTTTTCCTCCTGAGAAGCTGAGAGGCCTCAGGAACAAAATGTAAACAATGATTATCTGCTGCTGTGGAATGCAACAGGTGCATCTGTGATTGGCCCATGTTGGTTGTTTCTAATTAATGGCCAATCACAGTCAGCTGGCTTGGACAGAGTCTGGGATGAAGCCTTTGTTATCATTCTTTCCTATTCTATTCTTAGCTAGCCTGCTGATGAAATCCTTTCTTCTATTCTTTTAGTATAGTTTTAATATAATATATATCATAATATAATAAATCAAGCCTTCTGAAACATGGAGTCAGATCCTCATCTCTTCCCTTATCCTCAGACCCCTGTGAACACCATCACACCTCTCCTCATCCTGAGGACAAAGATTTTAGGCAGTGCAGGTTGTGACTGGTGGCTGTGGCTTGTGCTGTGACTAGGAAGTGATTTCACATCTGGGCAAGAGGGTCCATCCATATGGTTGATTTAGAAACTGTGCCTGGCCAGCCCCTGGCTGGTGGGGACACATCATCCGGTGCAGCTGCAAACCCCTCCAAGCCCTTCTGGGGAGCAGGGATTTGGGGATTTGCAGGTGGTTACAGAGAAAGGGCACAGTCCTGCCCCAGCAGGAGGGACCATCAGCAGTTCTGTTGGATTTTGGATGGGAACAAAAACTTCTTGGCTGTGAGAGTGTGGTGACCCTGGCACAGGGTATCTGGAGAAACTGTGGCTGCCCCATGCCTGGATGTGTCCAAGGCCAGGTTGGATGGGGCTTGGTCTAGTAGAAGGTGTCCCTGCCCAGGCTGGAATGAGATGAGTTTTAAGGTCCCAAAATCAAACCATTTGGGGATTCTGTTATTTCATTGCTTGTCATCAGTGGATGGAGCTGGACTGGACAGCAGGGCAGCAAGGACAGCAGGATGAGAGAGGGGTGAAGCATCAGGATAGTCATGGCTTGTTATCCTTGGAGTGTGTTTTGGTCTCCAGGAAAGACACCCTTGGCTGTCTTGGTAGCAGAGGGACTGATGAGAGGAGCAGAGGCTGCCAGAACAGGGCTCATGTCCTTCCAGTCCTTCCTGGAGGTTTGTAGTTAAACACCAGTTCCTCCAGCTCTGTCTCAAATTGTGCTTGGAGATAACTTAGGAGCTTCAGGCCAGTTGTATCCCTGAGCTGGGCTTTCTTTAGGCACCAGTGATTCACTTGGGTCCCTGTGATTAGCAGGGTGATGGGGCTTTTATGGCCTTTGCTTGTCCCATTTGTCAATAACACAGGGAACATATCCCACTCTTGGTGCATGGAAAACTCAGCTAATTAAGACTTGTGGAAATACAAGGTGTACAAACATGAAAACTGCATGATAACAAACCCAAAGAAGCTGATTTAACCCTCTTGATGGGCGGAAATATCCCAGCTGGGTCCCAAGCTGGACTTTTCCTGACCTTTGTCTCTCTCCCTGTTGCTGCAGGTGGCTGGAAGTGCAGGTGGTTACCCTGACCTGCACCCAGCGCTGGGTCCAGTACCTCCAGTTGCTGCAGGAATCCATCTGGCCTGGAGGAGTTTTACCAGCAGTGCCTAAACCCCCCAGGACAGAGGAGCAGAAGAAGGCAACAGCAGAGCAGGCCCTGCAGAGCCTGATGGGGATCTTGCCCAGTAAGTGTGTCCCAGAGACTTGTCAGCTGCCCTGGGGCAGGAAAGCAGCTGGGGAACACTCCAGTGCACTGGAATCTCTGGAACTATGCTTAAATACAGAGATGGAGGCTGCTCGTGCCAAGGCACTGGGAAACCTTCATGACCCTTGAGGTTTGATGGTTTCCTGCAAGCAAAACCCAGAGTTTTCCAGTTCTGGATAGTTTGTGTAAGGGTTTGGGAAGCAGCCCAGCTCGGAGGGAAGGGAAGCGAGTCCAGGCCATGATTCAGTGCTCAGTTCTGAGCCACCTCACAAGGCAGGGCTCAGGACAGCTCTGCTCCCACCTGCTGCCAGAGGGTCCCATGGTGAGCAAAGTCACCATGCAAAGCCTGTGGCTTTTGCACTGGACTCAAATCCCAAGCCCAGCTGCACTGGATTTCCCTCTCTTGAAGTTTGACACGGGGACCTTTGGCATTAATGCAGCTGCTGCCTGATCCCTGTGAGTGCAGTCTGAACTTTTAACTCCTTCATCAGTGTAAAGGGCCCTCACTGTCCTTTGGGAATGAAAAAGCAGTGCTGGTATGTGCCCTTCCAGCCAGGAATGCTTTCCTGGCACTCCCTGCTCTCCCAGCCCCAGAGAACCATCATGAGCTTTGATTCAGCACCCACCAGGAGAAGGCTGACCTGTGGAAATATTCACTGCCTAAAGCTTTGTCTCCAACGCTTCCAGATGTGATCCAGGAAATCCTTGGGACCAGTAAGTGTCAGATGAGCTGGAACCTGGTGCTGGAGTCACTCAGCCAGCCTGTGATAAACAGGTATGTGACTGTGGTCTTTACACTGGTGGGCTCTGAGCCTGTGATAAACAGGTTTGTGATTGTGTCTTCACCCTGGTGGCTCTGAGCCTGTGATAAACAGGATTGTGATTGTGTCTTCACCCTGGTGGGCTCTGAGCCTGTGATAAACAGGTTTGTGATTGTGTTCTTCACCCTGGTGGGCTTTGAGCCTGTGATAATCAGGTTTGTTATTTTGGTCTTTACACTGGTGGGCTCTGAGAGCTGTGCCCAGGGTTTTGCCAGTGCTGCTTGGCACCAAACACATCCAGTTTATTACTCCAGACTTGCAATATCGGGGGACATCTGCATATCTGGCTGCAGGTTATTAAGCCAGTCATGTTAATTATGTTGTTTGGCCTGCTTAGTTAGTGGATGTCAGGAAAGTAAGACAAATCTTTGGTTCTGGAGGAGCTGCAGGTCTGTGTAGGGGTTGTTTCTGTGTATTCCCAGTGCTGTGAGTCTGGAAGGCAAGGGTTTGGTGATGGACAGCAGAGAAATGAGGGTCAGACTGGACATCAGGAGGTATTTCTTCACTGAAAGGGTTGTTAAACATTGAAAGGGCTGCTCAGGGTGGTGTTGGAGTCCCCATCTTCTGAGGTGACCAGGGAACAACAGGAGTGGCACTCAGTGCTCTGGGCTGGTTGACAAGGCGGGGATTGGTGACCTCAGGGGTCTTTTCTGTCTTCAGCAATCCTGTGATCCTGTTAAACACACGTTTTGCTCCAGAAGATGCATTTGTGTTTTCTGTGCTGCTCAGCAACTTCAACACCCACTGGTTTGGGGGAGGTGAAAAAAAGCTGAACCACCTCTGGAAACATTTCTCTGGGGACCTGA
>NW_005054489.1:64759-66830 GCF_000277835.1 Geospiza fortis | reverse complement strand
CGCCCTGACCAGCCTAAACTTTGTGTTTTTTCCATTCCAGGCACCTGGTGTTCTGCCTCCTGGACATTCTGCTGGAGTTCTTGGTTCTGAAGGGCTCCAGCAAGGAGCCTGAGGCTGCAGCTGCCTCAGGCACAGACAAAGATGGCACAGACACAGGTGTCCCAGCACTTTAACCAGACCTGGTGCCCCGGCAGTGGAGGAGAGGAGCAGCCACAGGGATGGAGTGTTGGATTTTCATCCTTTACTGAACGTGCCTGGGAGCTTCCTGTAAGGAATTTCTCCCTGCAGTGCTAAGTGAAGCTGCTTCCAGGCTTCTCTGTGTCAGCTGGTGATGGATCAAACCCAGTGTGAGGGGCCAGAGGTGCTGTGCAGCATCTGTTCCATTGCTGACCTGATGGGGAGCCTGGAATGAACCAGCCTGACCAGCTGGAGAAGGAACCACAGACCCTTCTGAACATCTCTAACATCGACAGAGAGCACAGGAGATCTGCTTTTGTGGCTTCAGGTCCATCTGGCACTGAGAGTTGGTGTGCTGGGATCTGCTGCTGAAGGTCTCTGCAGGACAGGGAAGGGGTGCAGAGCTGTCCCTGCTGTCTGAGCAGCCTGCCCTGTGCCTGCTCTGCACCAGCCGTGTCCCCAGAAGGAAGATGGGGAAAGGATGGAGTGTGGAGAAGTCCTGGAGTGTGGAGATGTCCTGAAGTTCAGCATCCAACTGCCCAAATACGTGGGAGGTGAGAGCAGGGATCAGAGGAGCTGCCCTGCCTTAGGGACAGAGATCAGCTGCTTCTCCCTGCCCCTGCTCTGGTTCTCAGTAGGTGCAGGCAGGCTGAGATCCTGGCAAAGAGACTCTCCTCAGGCTGGGGAGGAGTGGTGGCTTGGCTGGACTTTAGGACTTGTTTATGTTGTGCTTTCTGAGTCACCTTTTAGTCCCTGGGACAGTCACCTGGAAGGCACAGGCCAGAGGAGCTGAGCCATGTGGGACACAGCAGCAAATCAGCTCCCACACAAACGTGGCTGTCACAGGAAGCTCTGGAAGGGGAACGAGGACCTTGAGCTCAGGGGAATCCTGGCTGTGTGTCATGGACAGGCAGTGGGTTAGAGCTGGGAGCACAGCCTGAGCTCTGCTGTTCATGGCTGTGCCACTGGGCTCTGCTCTGCTGGGCCTGCTGCTGCCACAGCTCCCTGCAGGGCTCTGGAAAGCTGCTCAGGAACGTGGACTTGGAGCTGCTTCTCCAGCTTGTCCAAGACTTGAGTGGCTTTGTGAGCATTTAGTGTTGCTCAGCAATCAGGTTCCTGGGAGAACTGAAGGACTCAGAGCATGCAGCCACAGCCCAGTGTGGTGACCCAGTTTGGTGACCTGCTTGGTGACCAGCTTGGTGACCAGATTGGTGATCCAGCTTGGTGACCAGCTTGGTGACCAGCTTGGTGACCAATTTGGTGACTAGTTTGGTGACATTTGGTGACCAGTTTGGTGACATTTGCTGACCAGTTTGGTGACATTTGGTGACCAGTTTGGTGACCCAGTTTGATGACACAGTTTGGTAACTTGTTTTGGTGACCAGCTTGGTGACCAATTTGGTGACCAGTTTGGTGACATTTGGTGACCAGTTTGGTGACCTGCTGTGCTGTATTTTCTGGGCGAAGCACAGACTGAGCAGTGCTGCCCTGGGCTGGTGAAGGTTCTCTGCAGATCCAAGGAGGCTCCACACAGGAGCCATGCAGGATCACAGGTGGTGTCTGTGCTGCAGGACCGGGTGGTTTCATCCCACAGAACATGGAATTCCAGGCTGGAAGAGACTGCTGCAGTTTTTTTGGAGCTGGCTGGTCCATGGCATGTTTGGAGAGAAGGCAGTGTAACTCCAACATGCCTGTGCTGCTCTTCCAAAGGAGCTGCTAAATTATGGATACACAACAGTGTGAGCTGCTCTGGGCTTCTGTTGTGTGAAAATACAGAGAGGGATCATTTTGCTGCAAGCAAATAGATTTTCAGGGAGCTCTGCGGACATCCCAAGACCAGGCAGAATCCAGTGTCATGAAGCAAATGAGTCCTTCATCACCACTGGAGCCATTT
>NW_005054489.1:61682-64749 GCF_000277835.1 Geospiza fortis | reverse complement strand
GAAGGCTTCAGAGATGGTAGCTTGGCCACCTGTTGGAAGAAGAAAGGAGGTGTGAGTTAAGTGGTTTAAGAGTAGATGAGGTGGAGAATGCTTTGGGATAACCCCAAATGGCCAAGCAGCAGTTTGGGAAGCAGGACTCAGATAAACCCTTAAATATCTGCTTCTCTTTCACTGCCAGGCTCTGTTTCCCTCCTTTTCCTCCTGCTTCCATTGGCCACCCCAGCTGTCAGGAGGGGGACAGGGCACCCTGAGCCAGGGGTGATGCACCTGGGCCTGGTGGCTTCCCAGATGTTCCTGCTGTTCTTGTTTGCTGTTGCTTCCCAATGAATTGTGTGGCTTTGGAGCTCCAGGACTGTGCTCTCTCATTGATTAGGGAGAACATTAAGAGGCTTGGAGTACAAATTATCCACTGCCAGCTCCAGGTTAGGGCAAAAGTCTGAAACAGTCCCTACACACACTGGATGTGGCACTGGAAGGATGAGCTGACACTTCTCCTTTGCCAGGAAGCCCAAATTCTCCCAGCTTTTAACCCCCATCTCTGAAATGATGCAAATGACTGAATATTCAGTCCTCCAGATGGAAATAATCTGTGATTTCTGCCAGTTTGGGAGCTTTGGGTGCTTTGCTGTGCTGGTGCAGCGATGATTTGGGGTTGTCCCAGCAGCAACATCCCCCTCTGTGTGAAGATAGAGAGAGCTGGGACAGAGAGAGAAAGGAGATTTATTTATGTGGCAGAGTGGGAGTGGGGAACAAACCTAAGGAGTTTGAGTTACAGAATGTTGTTTCACTCTGCAGAACCCCCTTTTTTGTCTCAGATATGAGGGGTTGGAGTCCTTTCTCATGCTCTCACTGGCTGGGCTTCAAATTGCCATTCTCTCCTTGTGCAGCCTTGCAGCTGAGGTGAAGTGCCCAGGAACAAAGAGCCCCTCTCTGCATCGTGTTGTTAAGGACTAAAACCAATCCAATAAAACGCTCAGCTTTTTCATCTACTGTGAGTTCTTTGCCTCCCTGTGATTTTGGGATTCAATTGAGCACAATGGTGGCAGATACAAACTGCTGCATTCAGGTGTGCTGAAAGTTTATTTCCATTGGACTAAGACTAGAAAAACTGCTCTGGTAAAACAAACAAAGTTGACAAAAAAGCTTAAGCTTGCTCAGTGTGTCATATTCCCAGCAAGCTCCTTTTTTTCTGCAGGAATTTGTAGGAGGAATTTGCAGAGTGAGAAGGCTCCAGCCACCTCTCTAAAGGGTGGGTGGTGAGAGCAGCCAGATTTGACCTCAAGAAGGAGTTGCAGCTTTGTGTCACGTTAGGTCAAGAGCAGTACCTGCCTCAGGTGGGTGCTCAGCTCTCCCTCTCCAGGTCCTTCAGCCCTGTGTGATCTGCCTCCAGCCCAACACTTGATGATTTTGTGAAGTGTTCCCCTTCCCACTGCCTTAGTGTCCCACAGCTGACTGGAAGCTTCCTGGAAGCAGGGACTGCTCCTGTGTATGACTGTGCAGTGGTGTAGAGCTCCAAGGCACCACTCTGAGCTAAATAACTATTAAATTGTGTTTTTAGGGGAAAAAAGTCCCACCATGCACTGACTCCCTGTCCCATTTCCTGTACTCAACCCTTTGTATCAGCTGTTTGTGGTGCTCTTGGAGTCTGTGTGGAATTCTGCTGTCTGGAAAACCCATTTAATTGTTAAATGGGGAGCAAACCTTCACTCCCATGTACTTGTGTGCAATAAGACTTTATTTCAAACTTACTTCTCTGCCAGAATTTAAAATCTACCTTTGGTTGTGACCGTGTTCACAGGGGTCTCAGGTTGAGGGAAGAGACAAGGATCTGACTCCATGTGTCAGAAGGCTGATTTATTATTTTATGATATATATTACATTAAAACTATACTAAAAGAATAGAAGAAAGGATTTCATCAGAAGGCTAGCTGAGAAGAGAATAGGAAAGAATGATAACAAAGGTTTGTGGCTGGGACTCTCTGTCTGAGCCAGCTGGGTTGTGATTGGCCATTAATTAGAAACAACCAACATGGACCAATCACAGATGCACCTGTTGCATTCCACAGCAGCAGATAATCAATGTTTCCATTTTGTTCCCGAGGCCTCTCAGCTTCTCAGGAGGAAAAATCTTCAGGATTGTTCATAAACGATGTCTGTGACATTTGGTAGAGAAGAACAAGTGGGGAGGAGGCTGGGTGTGAGTGGGAAAGGGTGGATGTGACTCCCAGGTGTCACAAAATGCATGGCCAGGGCAGGGGACAGTGAGGATGGGACAGGTTTTCCCTCCTGGCACACAGGGGGACTGCTCAGACATGAGAAAAACCAAAGTCCTTAAAGCTTGGCCAGGAATCAGAACAATTTCTCACCCCATCAGCATTGCTGCTTTCTCCCTGACACAAACTCCTCAGTTTGGGCTCTCCAGGGAGTCTAAAACCAGGGAAGCAATGTGGATAATTTGCTTTCTTCTGGCAAACAGGAAAGACTCTCCTAGAAGCAGGGATCTCAGACCCATCTCCACATCCCCTGGCAGTGCTGCTTAGGAAGTTTTCCTTGCTGTCAGTGCTGGAGCAGGAAATTTGCTAAGCTGTAAGGAAATAGGGAATGTCTGAAAACGAGGAATTCCACACGAAATTTGTAATATTATATCAAAGGAAAAAAAAAGAGGAAATAAGAAAAACCTGATACAATGAATGCTTGGGTCATGTATTTTTGTGGATTAGCTGTGCCACAGAAGAGCCCATGCACCCTAAGAACTCCATTCCCTGCGAGGCAGCGAACATTTGCACAGCACATGATGTGGGACCATGGCTGAAGCCAAGTTCCCTGGGATAATATCCACCCTGGGGTAGATTGGGCCATTTCCAGTGTCAACAGCCAGAGGATTAAGCATTTATCTCTGCAGAACAGGATAATTAATACCAGATCACACTCAGGGCTGTGCTGGAGCTCAGTTTGTGCCCAAGCGAGGTTTCACTGCTCACTGTGGGCAGGGGGAGGATGTTCTGAGAGCTGCAAGGTGCAGGCATTGCCTTGGGCTCCTGGGGTGGCACTGGGGTGCCAGCAGGAA
>NW_005054489.1:50464-61568 GCF_000277835.1 Geospiza fortis | reverse complement strand
CTGGGATGGTACCAAAAATGCCACTGGGATGGTACCAAAAATGCCACTGGGATGGTACCAAAAATGGCACTGGGATGGGACCAGGAATGGCACTGGGGTGTCACCAGGCTTCCCAAATGAAGCTGAGGTGAGCTCTCCCATCGTGGCCACGTGAGGTCTGTGTTAATTTTTCACCCTTATCAGGAGCACTGTTCTGTCCAGCCAAGAGTTGAGGAATGCAATCAGGGTGCTGTGATTTGCCATCTGCTGGGTTTCAATGGGAAATCCAGGTTTTGGCTCTTCTGGCTTTGTTGAAGTAAATGAATCCCATTACCCTGGCCACAGTCCAGGTCAGGTAATTATATTCTTCCTACCTTAATGCCACTGCAGCCCCTGTCTCTGCTGGATATGCTGCACTCTTTAATTCCTGTCTGGAACTTGCTTATTATGTTACAAAGTTGGTTTTTTTCCCCCTTCTCAGTAGAATTTGTGCACCAGCCAGGCCCCAGCATTGTGCTAAAACAGGGAAAAGCTGCTTTAGACATTGATTTGCCCGTGCCTGGTGTTCTCCTGGAGCATCTCTCCTGTTGTAAGGCTGTGGAGCTGGGAAGGTGGGTGACATGGAAAGTGAGAGAACTTGTTACAGCCCTGGTTAACTCAGTGCCGGCTGGAAACCTGCTTTTCTCCCCTGCCAGGCTGGTGAGTGTGTTTGTGGGAGAAACTCAGAACTCATGGGTGTCTTACCTTCCTCTCCTGTCTTTTCTTCAAACATTTTGGGAGACTAAAATATGTCCTTGATGGGGGAAAGTCCTCTTGCCTTCAAGAACATTTGCCATGTCCAAACCTTGCTGATCAGGCAGAGCAGCCCTGTGTTGGTTTGAGATCCAGCCTGAGAGCCCCCATGGTTTGGAGTGCCTGCTTTCCCTGCTGAGCACAGCTCCTTGTCTGTGCTGGTGGCTCCTTGGCCTTTACATCTCCTGCAACTAATGCATTGATTTGTTTTTTGAAAAGTATTTAAAGTCCCCTTCTTCTCTTACCCTTTCAATCCCCCTCTCCCTCTCCCAGCCTTGCTGAAGGGTGAAAGGGCTGCTCAAGCAGTACTTGAGGACAGCATCCCGTAATTCCACCTACTTCCTTCCTGTTCCCAGGCCCCTGCACTCCACCCCGGCCCTCGAGGACAAGGAGGGGTGGAGGGACAGCAGGGGTGAGGATCAAAGCCCCTGAAGCACTGTTTAAAACACAGAGTGCCCACTGCTCCTCTGGAGTGTCCCATCTGGCAGAGCCTCATTAACCTCCTGCTTCCCCCTCCTACTCCTTTGCCCCTGAAAATCAACAAAGCCAAACATAACAACTTGCCTGGCCTGGAGCAGCCTGAAGTGTGTGTGTGCTTAGTGTGAAAAAGCAAAGCCAAGCCATTGGCCAGAGCCCCTTTTCTGTGCAGGCCACTTCACATTTCTTACCCTCTTTAAGCCCCGATGCTCTTTAGAGTTGAGCTCTTTAACTTTCCCCTTCCTCCCTTGCAGGCTTCATTCTCCCCTTGTCCTGCTCCTTCCGCTCCCTCTGTTCCCTTTTGTCCTGGGAGAAGGAGTCTCTTAATCCCCTTGTACTGCAGATTAAAGCTGCTCCAGCCTCCCCAAGCTGACATTTTCTCAGAGAGCTCACAGCCAGACCCTGATGAGAGCTCTGTGTCTGTCTGTCTGTCTGCTGCTGCCTTTCTTCTCCTCACACCAACCTCCCTGGCTGACCTTTCCCTGAGCAGGGAAAGGCTGTGCAGGGCAACCCCATGGAGGCTCAGCAGGGCTCAGGGTGCAGGAAATTAAGAGCCATGGAAATTAAGAAGTAAATAAAGAGAGAAAGAAAAGATGATGGGAATTAAGAGAGAGAAGCAAAGCAACATTCAGCGTGTTTGGAAAGCAAATGCTGGGCCGGGGTTTGAGTTGGGGAGTCAGCCTGGCTTTATGAGGAGCCAGAGCATTAACCTGGGACTCATTTCCAGAGCTCACCTTCCAGCACCTAAGGGAGCTTCTGAGAAGGCTGAAAAAGGATGTGCCCATCCACAAGGACATGCAGGGACAGGAGAAGGGGGAATGATTATCCTTCCTTAAGCTGAAGGATAGAATTAGATTAAATATTGGGAAGAAATTCCTCCCTGTGAGGGTGCTGAGGCCCTGGCACAGGGTGCCCAGAGCAGCTGTGGCTGCCCCTGGATCCCTGGCAGTGCCCAGGGCCAGGCTGGAGCACCCTGGGACAGTGGAAGGTGTCCCTGCCCTGGTAGGAACAAGCTGAGCTTTCATGTCCCTTCCAATCCAAACCATTCTGGGATTGTTTTTTGTTTTTTTTTTTTTTAGTAGGAGATTGGGGTTACCCAAAACCCAGAGTTCAGTTTGCATTTGTTCCAAGAATAATGGACTCAGACACCCACAGGTACAGAGGTAGATGCTGTTTGTGAGCTTACAGGGAATGAAGTGACTTCCTGGGGGCTCTGTCCATGGCAGCAGCTCTCTACTGTTTGTCATCAAACAAATGACTGTGCTCACCTCTGGGACTGCAGAGTGGATTGATGTGCTGGTCCTTGTCCTGTGCACATCATAAAACCACAAAGGATCAAGGCAACTTGCCTAAAAGTGTGTGTTCTAATGGCAGAAACATCTTCCCTTGAGGTTTCTGTCTCATCATCAGCCCTGCCCTGCCAAGTGTCCTACAGGTGTCCCAGAGCTGCTGGCAAAGCACCAAGCAAAGTGAAAATCTGCTCCTGAGATGAATTTCCAAGAGAAATGGTGCAGAGTGGCCCCAGGCAGGCCCCCTCTCAGGTTTGTGTCCAGTATATGAGGAGGTGTTGGGGAAGGGGAGAGGTATCTAACACACTTTCTGAGAGGACAGCTTGGGTTCTCTCAGAGCTCCTGCATGGACTTGGCCTGGTTAATCTGAGCCATCGTTTCACCCAGGTAACTTGCCTTTTATATGGTTATAAGTGGTTATATAAAAATGTGGTTTTTACCTGACCCAGAGCTGTGCAAACACCCCAACACTGCCATGCTCTGGGTGCTGAGCTGCCCCACCCAGCCTGAACTGGGCAAAGTCACACCATGCCTGTGACAGGTGAGCACATAAAGGTCAAGTTTGCTTCTGGGAGACTTCACCTGCATCTATTTACACCTGGATGCTGTTTTACCTCCATTGTAAAAGTGTGAAAGAGATTTTACAGTGACTTCTGTGAGCCAGAGAGAAGTTTGATAAGAAGATCCATGTTTACCCCTGAAAGAATTTCCTACCACAGTCATTGACATAGAAACCAAGAAAGAAAGAAAGATAAATAAGAGAAATCTGCAACTGCCTGTGTCACTGTTGGACACGAAAGAACACAAGTGCACACCATCATTCTCAAGGTGAAGGAAAAAAGAGACAGTTTATTTTCTGACTCCAACATTTATAGTTTTCCAAAAGTGACAGTGGATTGGAGGGTGACAGTGACACCTCTCCAATGACACTGGACAAACCAACAGTCCATCTACTTTCTCCTCCTCCATAAAGGAATGCAAAACAATGGGATATTTACAGAAAGTGTGTGATAAAGTTCACTACAAGAATGTCAACATCAGAAGGCTTAGAAAATCTTAAAAAACCAGGGTGACACTGCCTGTTCCAATGAGCACTTTGCTTCTCTCTCATGACCACGAGTAAAGTGTAAACTGAAGAGTTTTGTAAGAATGTAGAAAAAGCATCCATGCTAGAATAAAAACAGGTTTGAAGCCTTCTGAAAATGGAGTGTGTTGCTTTGTGTTGTGACTGTCACAACTACAACATAAAAGGACAAAGATTTGATTTATCTGAGAGAGCAGAGTCTCCACGTGTCTGGGGTTAGGAGATGTTTGAAGGGTTGAGTCCCCCAGCTTTTGCTAAAATAGATGGTGACCACATATAAATAACAGACCAGAGAGATGTGGATTCCCATCCCTGGAAGTTCAAGGCCAGGCTGGACAGCTTGGAGCGGCCTGGGGTAGTGGAAGGTGTCCCTGCCCATCCTGCCCATGGCAGGGGCTGGAGCTGGATGGCTTTTGAGGTGCCTTCCAACCCAAGCCACTCTGGGATCCTGTCAGAAGTTCTCAGAAGTGGGTGAGGGTCTGTAGTGACACAGAGTCCCCAGGCAGGTGCAAAGGAGAGATGCTGTATTGCAACAACCAGTTTTTTTTTACTCAGCCCATTATCAGTTACAAAGTTTTAAATCATAACAAACATAATTCAACAACCACCACACACCACAGCGTGTATATAACTTGTTTTTCTACCTAATGCAGCTGAGTCACTTTCCCACAGTCCTCTTCTACTCAGCTGAAGTAGCAGGCCTGAGCCATGATTTTACAAGGGTAACAAGGCCCTTATTTTATAATATGTGACATTTTCCCATCCTGACTGGTGCTGTCAGGCCAACTCGTGGCACTTGTGCTCTCCCATCCCGTGGCTCAGCAAGTGCAGAGGCTTCTAGGGGCAGCAGCAAAACTGCTTTCAAAGGCACTAATAAAAGAAATGCAGCTTTCCCTTTTTGGGAACTCATTTCAGGGCAGAAGCCTCCCTGCAGCCCAGCCTGCTGATAATGAAATCAAACCAGGAGCTTGCCCCTGGAGGCCCCGGACGTGTGAACCTCTGCCATGTCGAATCCGTCTGAATCCTCCTCCAGGAGCCCCCAGCCCTGTAATTACTGCTTTTCCAGCAAGCAGCCTTTTCTTTCTCTTTGTGTGGGCCCTCTCCCGCCTCCCTGTCCCTCGGTGAGCACATAATAAGAGGATATTTGTAATGAAAATCGCCAGGCAGCAGCAGAGAACAAAGCAGGGGCACCGGGTGGGGATATTGGAGGCGCTGGGCTCCCACCTGGGCAGCGTGGTGGGCACGGTGGGCTGGGCAGCTCTGATCAACCTCCCTCTGAAAGGGCTTAAATGAGAGATGGGGGACTCCAGGCAGCTCTCTGAAATGCAGTTTATTTTATTTAAGATGTCACAGCAGTCCAGGGTGGTGGGTGACAGAACTGTGCCTACAGCTGTCAGCTCCAGCTGCAGGCAGGCCTGGAGACCCTTTGGTTTTGGTTACATTGCATTATATACTTTTCCTTTGGTTACAATGCATTATATACTTTAATTTTGGTTACAATGCATTATATACTTTAATTTTGGTTATAATGCATTATATACTTTTCTTTTGGTTACATTGCACTAAATACTTTTCTTTTGGTTACAATGCATGACATGCTTTTCTTTGTTGAGCATCCCAATACAGTAGAACCAATCTATACCTTAACTTTTACCTATAGCCTATCATAACTGCTATAATTACCATATTCATGTTACTGTTCTCCAATCACTAAAAGTTTGTACATCACAGTTTAAGCTAGAAGCTGTTTTTCAGTGGAAAATTCTGAGACTTTTTTCTACTTGCTACATTTGCTCACTGGTTTGCCTGTGCTTGGTAAAAACATCTTCTTGTTTGAGGTGGGTTCATCTTTTGCTCTAAGTCATAAAAACTTCTTCTAACTAACATACTTTTTGCTTTCTTGGTTATCCAGTAAGACTGGCTCAGCAATTCTTTTTTTCTATACCAAACCTTGTTTCTAACTATATTTCTTCATCAGACTCTACATTTAAAAATCTTTCTGCTAGGCACACATATCCGTGAGACTTTCTTGTCCAACTTTCATCCTTCCCAACATCCCTGCATCTGCACACAGGGCTGGGAGCCACGCTGGGCCCCGTTCCATGGCTACCCCAGCTCTCTCCCAAGCGTGCAGCCTGATGAAGGTTCAGTCTCCCCAGCAACTGTAATGGGTTTTTGCACCGTGCCCTCTAATCTGAGGTAGAAATGTCACCGCCGTCACACCCCAGGCTGGCAGCTCCCAGCCCCAGCCCTGCTGCTGAGCACATATCCAGCTTCAACCTTCTGGTTGCTGGGGTGAAAGGGCCTCTTCATCTCCACAGGGAGAGGCAGATGAATCCCTGCCTCCAACAAGGAACCTGCTTTTTTTTTTTATGCCCCACTCCCACCCCCCCATCCGCTTCAAGGGCTCTTTATTATGTCTTTTAATTCCTGGCTGCGAGTGGGAGGGAGAAATGAGGCAAGGGGGGAAAAGCCCTCACAGTGGGGAGAGGCCCCAGTCAGCAGTGTGTGAAAAGAGAAGGCAGCGTGGGGATTAAAAACATCAACTTCATGGGAAGTGATTGATATTTAATAGCTTCACTTGATTGCTGTGAGGCTGAGACATGCACAGCGCCCCGAGGGCAGCCATGAGCCCTTGGAGAAACCCACTGGGCTTCACTGGAAGGACTAAAATTCCACTTACCTGGGCTGGTGGAAGGTGTCCCTGCCCATGGCAGGGATTTTGGAAAGAGATCTTTTATGTCCCCTCCAACTCAAACCATCCTGGGGTTCTGTGATAAGGGATGCCGTTCCTGGGTGTCTCAGGCACTCGCACAGCACAGGATGGGGTGATAGAACCACGGGAGCTGAGCTGGGGTGACGTCAGGTCAGGGGCTCATCCTCTCTGAGCTGGCTGGCACAGGGTGCAGGACACAAGTCCTGGCACAGCAAACAGAGCTGAGCCCCCCTCGCTCCCACGGCCAAGAGCTCCTGTGTCTTGTTTACTGCAGAAATGCTGCTGAATGCCCTGCCTGTAAAGTATTCTCCAGCTTGCTGCTTGTGTTTGCAGCCACCTCTAGAGCATTAGCTCTGGGTAATCTCCTCTCCTCAGCAGATGCTCTGGTGCTTATCTGCCTCCTGTACAGTTAGGGCCACTGGAGGAATTCATCTGTGTGACAGGAGCGTGTTCCTGCACCAGTGGGGATTTCAGCATCATTTTTATCTGATTAGGCCAACAAAAAGTCTTGGATTCCTCCCTCATCACTAGCATGCACGTGCTGCAAACACCAGCACCAAACTGCACACTGATTTCTCACCCAGATCACCTCCCCTGCCCCTCTGGGTGCAGCCAAGAGAGGAAGTCATTGTTGGAACACTCAGCTCTGAGAGGATGGAGATTGCTTCTCGTCACTCCTGTTGTCGCAAAGAGATGAAGTGTCATAGACATGTTTTATGAAAAATCCTTTCCATAGGATTTTTCCTTCTGAGAAGCTGAGAGGCCTCAGGAACAAAATGGAAACAATGGTTATCTGCTGCTGTGGAATGCAACAGGTGCATCTGTGATTGGGCTCATGTTGGTTGTTTCTAATTAATGGCCAATCGCAGCCCAGTTGGCTCGGACTCTCTGTCCAAGCCACAAGCCTTTGTTATCATTCTTTCTTTTTCTATTCTCAGCTAGCCTTCTGATGAAATCCTTTCTTCTATTCTTTTAGTATAGTTTTAATATAATATATATCATAAAATAATAAATCAAGCCTTCTGAAACATGGAGTCAGATCCTCGTCTCTTCCCTCATCCTCGGACCCCTGTGAACACGGTCACAATGAAGACACTGGGGCTTTCCTGGCATGGCTGCTCAGTGGTTCCCAGCACTGCACTTCATCTCTATCTTCGTTGTATCAGGGCTGCTCTGGGCTCCAGTGCTCCATCAAGACCATTAAGCTTTTCCTTTCATCCCGGCAAGTGAATTCTATAAATTGCTTTTCTGGCTGTCACCCTCAACACACTTCTGAACACATCCCTGCATGTTCTGAGAGGTTTATCCCAGATTCATGGGCACCATCTGAAAATCCCCTATCCTGAGAGGCAATGTTTCCTGGCAATATTCCTGCCAGCACCTGCCTGGAAAAGCAGGATGCATTCCTGTCCCTGCCTTGGCTCTTCTGTCTCAAGGAAAATCAGCGTGCAGGGAACAAACAGCCACAATGCCCCACCATTCTTTTTTAAAGGCTGTTCTTGTCCCAGTGTGCTCCATCAACAAAAATAACCTGTTCCACCCTCCTCAGCAGGGTTCACCTGGAGCCCAAAAGCCTCTTTGGAATGGTGAGTGCCAAAGTGCATCACAAAACAAGGCCTTGAAAATAACACTGATCTCTTTTTATCTCATTCCTTTCCACGCCAGGCTGACGATTCCCAAGCCAAGAATGTCACTAACTTCTCATATTTCTCCTGGTCATTTCTGTCCTGAAACTGGAATGCAGCCACTAGAGGAAGGGGGTTGGATGCCCTTGTGTCAGGGATCCAGATCTGAGAGACATTATCTCATCCATAGTGGACAACAACAAGGCTGGCACGCCATCAGGCAGGATATTCCCTGGGAGATTCAGTGCACGTGGCAAGGGACAGGGTAAGGCTGAACTCCAGGGTGGAAAGGTCCTGGCAGCCTTGGAAAAGTGTCTCCATGGAGCTGCAGAGGAGCACAGGCCAGGGAGGCAGAGCATGCAGGAAGTTCCACAGCTCCACAGCTCCACAGCACAATGATTAGGAATGAAAAAGTCAGATTGAATGGAGGGAAGGAGGGGAACAGGGCTGAAATCTCTGCAGGAGCTGAGGAAACTGGGTTTGCTCAGTCTGGAGAAGCGGAGGCTCAGGGGACACCTCATTTCTCCCTACAATGACAGGAGGCTGTGGTGAGGTGGGGGTCAGGCTCTTCTGCCATGTCTCAAGAGGAAACAGCCCAAAGTTGCATCAGGGGAGGTTCAGATATCTGAAAAAAGTTTGGCTGAAAAATCAGTTAGGCATTGGAACACGTTGCCCAGGAAGGTGGTGGTGCCTGCAGGTGGCACCTGGGGACGTGGTTATGGGGTGATTAGGATGCTGCTGGGTTGGTGGCTGGACTCTATGATCTAGCAGGTCTCTTCCAGCTGTGATGCTTCCATGGATTTATGCAAAATCTGCATTTCTTTGCTGTGGCTGAGAGGAAAATGATGTGGCTGAGGGAGAGGAGCACACAGCAGGGACCCTGAAACATCCGGGTGTGAGAGCAGCACTTGCAGTCCTTGCCTGGGGCGGCAAACACGGAACTAAAGCTGCATCTAAAGCTCCTAATACCCTTCCAAAAGCTCCTTAGGCTGGTATTGTCCTTGAGAGCCAGTTCATCTCTGGTGCCTGGCAGCAGCTGTGTTTGGCCTGGAGTGCAGCACAAGCACCGGCAGATAAGGTGGCACCGGGAGGTTTTGCAATCTCTGAGCCCTCCGGGTCCTTCTGGGGCAAAACTTCAGAAGGACCCAATTTCATCACGAGGCAAAATTAGAAAACGGTTGCAGTAGGGGAAGAAATCACATGGGAAAGAGAAGGAACAGCTTCATGCACTCATCATCCCCTCCAGCACCGTCCCAAATCCCATTGAAGTGCCAGCTCTGATCCTGCAGGTGTGGAAGCCTGGCAGGCACTGGCAGCATTGCAGCAGTGTGTTTGCAGGGAGCATCCTCCTGAAACAGCCTTAAACTGCCAAAAAACGTGTCAGTGTAAGCTAAGCTGCCTCTAAGAGCTGGGATGCAGGCCCCAGCACTGCGGGGACACGTGGAGACACCTCCCCTGCCTTTGGGCACCTCAGGAGGGACCCAAGCTCTTCCCATTTTTTGGGGAACAAATGAAGCAGGACCTGGGAGCTCCTAAATCCGTGGGGCACTCTGAGCTGTCAGCCCAGCCTTGCCCACCCCAAGGATAAGCCTTTGCTTGCACCTTGTCCCCGTGTGGATCCTGGGTGTTGTGGGTGGACTTGGGGGTGACCATGCTGTGTCCTGCCATGCCCAGGAGGGCTTTCTCCAAAATGTTTTGTTCTGGGGAGCAGGCAAGCTGCAAAGCTTGGTTTGCCCTCACACCTGCTGCCAACCCTCCAATTCAAGGGATGGTGGGATGACAGAATTGTTGGAAAGTTGGAAAGCACCTTGGAGCCCATCTCATTCCCACAAGAAGGGGAAGCTTCAATATATTTAAATGGTGGTGGACTTAAAACACTTTTCTGCAGAGTGCAGAACCAAGCTAGGGAATGGGCAGTGATGGAATATCGCTGAACTTTATGAAGAATAAAACACTAAATAGTGATGACACGATAGAACATCAGCCTAGTCACAATAAAACTTGAGGGCCAAAGTGACAGAGCACCATTAGCTGAGAACTCACAGTACTGGAACTGTTTGTCAGGTGTGGTGTATCTTTTCCTCTTCTCCCATCATGTGACAGACACCAGGATTATCTCAGATCTAGAACATGAGGGTGGTCTAAAACATACCCAAAGTGCTTTAATTATTCCTGGAGACCAATCAAAAGCAAATGTTCTGCAGTACTAGTGAAATAGTTTGCTCACTTAAGCATCACTAAGCGGGTAGGTGCACTCTCCTCTGAGATTCAATTGTCCTGTGCCATGGGCAGGGACACCTTGCACTGCCCCGGGTGGCTCCAAGCCCTGTCCAGCCCGCAGGGAACATCTGGGCCGGCTGCAGATCCACGAGAGGGAGCTTGGGGTCATCCCCGAACCCTCTCCCAGCCGAGCGCCCCGCGAGCTCCGAGCAGGACCGGCTCCGGCGTGGCAGCTTCTCCCAAAGCTGAGCGTTGAGCAAATCTGAGCATTCCCAGCCCTCCTCCAGGGCTGGTTTCTCTGCTCTGCCGGGTTTTTCTCAGGAAAAGCTGGTGGACCAGCGATCTAGAGGAGAAATGCCAGCGAGGGTGGCTTCACATCCACCCTGAGATAACGCCTAGCCCTTGGGGTGAAGGGTCTGTCCCCCAGAGGTTACAGCATTTATTTGGGGTAAAATCAACCCGTGGAGCCATGAACATCGCAATAAGGGCTCCTGGGTCTGTGTCCCAGAGGTTACAGCATTTATTTGGGGTAAAATCAACCCGTGGAGCCATGAACATCACAATAAGGGCTCCTGGGTCTGTGTCCCAGGAGTTACAGCATTGATTTGGGGAAAATCAAGCCATGAACCTCACGGTAAGTGCTCCTGGGGGTGGAGAAAATATAGAAGGGGTGAGGGTGTCCCCATCCCCAGAGACCACCAGCTCTGTCAAGTGACACAGATGTGGGGCGTGAAGAGCCCTTGCTCACACATCCCAAGGGGAAAGCTCCAGCCTGGGCTTGAGGAGAAGTTTCCCATGAAAGATTCCCTGAAATTGGCGCATTCCCACACGGGGCTTTGATTTCAGTGTATTGGCACTTTCCGATGAGAACTCACCCTGGTGGAAATTCCCAGGGAGAGGAGAGGAGAGGAGAGGAGAGGAG
>NW_005054489.1:46302-50096 GCF_000277835.1 Geospiza fortis | reverse complement strand
TGAACTGCTTTGCTCCCCAGGGGCTGCTCCCTGTTTCCCAAACACTTTCCTTAGAAATTCCTCTTCCATCAGGGTGATGCTGCTCGCAGGGCAGGCAGAGCAGCACAGAGCAGAGGCAGGAGCAGCTGGGGCTGGGGGGGCACTGGGAGCACAGATGATACCTCGGTGGGGGTCTGGAGATAAAGGGGGTCCATAAAACTTGAAATAATAGGAGAAACCAAGGCTTCTAACCAAGGTTTCTAAACCTTCTAACCAAGGTGAGCAAGTTAGATATTAGCAAATTGAGGTATTAGGAGGAAGTACTTTATTGATGAGGCACGTATTGCCCAGAGAAGTTGTGGCTGTCCCATTTCTGGAGGTGTTCAAGGCCAGGTTTGGACAAGATCAGCAGCAGTCATTGGGCACTGAAGCCTAAGATGTGCCCAGGGCCAGGCTGGACAGGGCTTGGAGCTCCCTGGGACAGTGGGAGGTGTCCCTGCCCATGGCAGGGGGTGGCACTGGATGGGCTTTAAGGTCCCTTCCAACCCAGCCCATGTTTCTATGACCAGCTCTCAAACAGCTCTGGTTATTCAGTGATGCTGTTTCCACATCCCCACCACTCCCTCGACCTGTGGCTCAGCTCTGGAGGGAATTTCTGGGTGTGCATGGAGGCAGCTCTTCTTTCTTTAACTTTGGGGTTCCTCCAGAGCAATGGCAGGGAGGGACCTTTCTGAGGGACCACATTGCTGTGAGGAGGGCACTGAAGCACCCTGGACTCGCCTGGACAGTGAGTCCACTCTCCATCTGCAGCTTTCAGGAGGTTTCCATGCAGGGCCTCACAGCCCCGAGTCCTCAGTGGGATGGAAGTGATGGAGCCAGAGAACTGAAACCACAGATGGGTCACCAGTGCCCCCCTCTCTGCCAGGGCCTCCTCTTCCTCCACCACTTGGGATTCTTCTGTCATCCATCAACTCCAAGGCTGCTGCACAAGAGAGAAGGAGAACAGACTCCAGCCATGAATTTCCCCAGGGCTTTGTCCAGTCTGGAATGCTTTCCCTGCAAGGGCTTTCCCAGCCCTCCTGGGACGATGCCCTGGTGCCTGCTGCAGCTCTGATGGAGAGCATGCCCCTGCTGCATGGCAGGTACTTCATCTGGGCTGGGGGTTCCTCCTCTCCCCTTGTTTCCCTGCTGGTTGTCTCTGCAGCCGGTCCTTTGAGAGGCCTGCACTTCTCAGATGTTATGTCTGGAAGTTTGCTCTGTTTTTTTGGCTAAGGGGCCCAGGGTCTGGAAGTTGAGAGGCTTTTATGGGAACCCAAGTCCCCTTTTGACACGACTTCCTTGTGCTTAAATTTCAGGTTGAGTTACAGGCTCGAACAATTTCTGGTTGGATATCTTTCATTGTCAGAGGGGATTAGGGCAGTGATTATTTACATGCACCTCTATTACACAGAGTCTGTTTCTTTTCTTTCCTTTCTTTTTCCCCCAAGTAATTCCACATAATACGCAAAGCTTGATTGAAGCAGCCCCATAGATGGGGCAGAGGGAGGGAATGAGGCTCCTGCTGGGCCAAGTGAAGATCTCTGAACTGGGGGATGCCTGTAGGGCCGATGGATATAGAATCCCAGAATTGTCTGCATTGCAAGGGACCCTAAAAATCATCTCATTCCATCCCTGTGCCACAGACAGGCACACCTTCCACTAGGCCAGGTTGCTCAGAGCCCCATCCAACCTGGCTTGGTGCTTTGGGAGAGCATCCTCTTCATCCTCCTCTTCCTCCTCCTCCTCCTCCTCCCACACATGTCCCAGGCAGGCAGGTTCCCCCTGGAGCATCCCCTCTCTCCATTCCAGCAGGGGCTGAATGCCTGGCACTGGTTTGATCTGGGGCAGCTCCTCTGGAGCCCTGGCTGCTCCCCAAGAAATAGGGAGATTTTTTTTTTAGAACCCAGCATGCATGAGTTTTAAAAGGGATTTTTGATAGAAGTCCCATTTACTCCTTTATTTGGCTTGGGAGGCTGCAGTGGAACAGATTTCTTTACATATCCTTGAGTGTTATTTGATTAAGGTTATGACTGCTAATAAACACTCCAGGGCTATTCTCCATCCCCACCACTTGTAATTCAGGCAAACTGTTGCCTGCATGGGACTACACCTTTTTTATATCAGTACAAGGGACCAGAGTGCTGATTCTGCTCCCCTTTCATCAGCTCGCCAGTGAATTGCTCACTTTGATTTATTCCAGCTTTATAATGTAAGGGAAAACAGGAATGGGAGGAGTGCCAGCAGTGTTTCTGGCACAATAACCAGTTTACTTCCTTTTCCTTCACTTTGCCATTTAGAATCACAAGTTCTTCTATAAAACAGCCACGAGAAGAGCACACATTACCCTGGAGTAAGAAAAGTTAAAGCTGCAGAATCAAAAAACTAACAGACCCCAAAACCTTGTTTGAAATGTAGAAGCAGGTCCTGTGCTTAGGAAGGAAGGGAGCCCAGAGGAGTCTGTTCTACCTGCCGCCTAGAAAATGGGTGTATTTCTTAGTCTGCTTTGGTTTTGCTATGTAAGTAAATATTTTTAATTTTTCCATGAAGGAAAAGAGAGGAAGTGGTACAGACACCTGTGGTACCAGCACTGGTGGCACATCCCAGCACTCAGGGAGGGTGGGGAGGGAATCTCAGCCAAAACCAGGAACCCTGAGCTGCGGAAAGAGAGTCTCAGGCTCCTCTGGGGGCACACAGCACATCTGGAGAGGAGGAAGCACAGCCTCAAACTCAGAGACTCAGACCCTGCTCAGTGCAGTCCCCAACATCTGGGCAATAACCAGGGCACTGCAGAGGTTTAAAAAAATAACAACTGTGCAGTGAAATCAGGACGTGCTTGGGTGCATCAGACACACACTGATGGCCAGGTGGGAATCCAGAGGAGCACAGAGAGCTCCCTGCCTGCTCCCAGCTCTCCTGCTCCCCTTTCTCTGCAGATTTGGGGGCTGTGGTGGCTTTTCCTGATCTCCCTGCCTGCTCCCAGCTCTCCTGCTCCCCTTTCCTGCAGCCTGGGGGCTCTGGTGGCTTTTCCTGCCCGTGCAGCCCCTCTGTCCAGAGCAGCCCTAACAAGTGTTTAATGAACAGCCGTGTGGGCCAGTCCCTAATTACACCCATCAGTTAAGCTGTCAGGGGCAGCTCTCAGCCTCCTTGGTTCATTATTAGAGTCTGGGCCTTGATGAGCTGCAGTCAGGCATGAAAGGGCAACCTGAGCCCGTGGAAGTCTCCACTCCCCCAGGGAGCTCAGGGGGGTTTAGGACTAGACCTGGTTTTTCAGGTCTGAGCTTTACCTAAAGCTGAGAGTAAGGAAAGAAGGAGACATTCAGAGGCCTTTTCACATTTCTGGCCCTTTAGAATCGATAGGATTCGGCATTTTGAAGATGAGATGCCTTCAGTGTAGGCTTTTCTGCATAAGCTCTTAAGGAATCGCAGCTCTGTGTGTTCAGCTTCACTGCAAATGGCATGCAGGGATGAGCCCAAGCCATGGCATCTTTCAGCCACATCTGGATTTCACAGTGTCCCAAAGGATGGTCTTGGGGGGCTGTTTCCCCACATCGTGGTCCCTTTAAATTCACACCAGACCCAGTGGAAAACAGATGGGGTTTAATGACAACAGCACCAGTTTATTTGAACCAGGGTCTTTATGGGGAGATGTGTTTGTTTTCTCAGGCCACACATTATTAACTAATCCCCAGACTTTGTTTTTACAGTCACATTGTGAGCAACTTCCCACTTCTCTCCTCTTTTCTCCACCAAAACACTCTGGAGTGGTGTGTGAGGCA
>NW_005054489.1:42226-46245 GCF_000277835.1 Geospiza fortis | reverse complement strand
ACTGGGAAAGTCACACTGGGAACTTCCTGCTGCTCTTTGGATAAGATCAGCTCCAGCCATCAGGCATCAAGGCCAACATGTGCTCCAAGGCCAGGCTGGATGGGGCTTGGAGCAACCTGGGATAGTGGAAAGTGTTCCTTGGTGCCAAATGGAACAGGATGAGCTTTTGGAATGTTCTGCCCAGGGAGGTGGTGCAGTCCCCATCCCCGATGTGTTTAACAAAGCCTGGATGTGGCACTGGGTGCCAGAGTTTAGGTGAGGGGTTGGGGCTGGGCTGGATTCAATGATCTTTCCTATAGGAAAAAGGAACTCAATCACTTCAATTTCCTCTTTGGAAATGTCATATTTCTAAATCTCTTTCTCTATAGAGATCTTTGAGACAATTGTAACTTTGATGCCTTTGATCCCTTTTGTTCAGATATCTAGTACTGGCACTGTACGCCAATTTCTATAGATGCATCCTACCTTGGATGTTTCTCAATAAAAGCCAATGGAATTTAATCTTCTGAAAATTTTTCTTAACAGGAATTACATTTTTTTTAACACTCCAAAAATTCATTAATTTTTAACATGAATGAATGGTCATTCTGAGATTATGTGATTGCGATTCTGTGATTCCATGATTTGGTGATTCCCTGGTTCTGTGATTAAGGTCCTTTCCAACCCAAACCATTCCAGGATTCTATGATTCTCTTCCCTCTTGTTTAACACTCCAAAAATTCATTAATTTTTAACATGAATGAATGGTCATTCTGAGATTATGTGATTGTGATTCCATGATTTGGTGATTCCCTGGTTCTGTGATTAAGGTCCTTTCCAACCCAAACCATTCCAGGATTCTATGATTCTCTTCCCTCTTGGTATGAAGGGCTAATAATTTTTTTTTTCTTCCCCATGTATCAGCCCCATTCTTCAAAAATTCATTAATTTTTAACATGAATGAATGGTCATTCTGAGATTATGTGATTGTGATTCCATGATTTGGTGATTCCCTGGTTCTGTGATTAAGGTCCTTTCCAACCCAAACCATTCCAGGATTCTATGATTCTCTTCCCTCTTGGTATGAAGGGCTAATAATTTTTTTTTTCTTCCCCATGTATCAGCCCCATTCTTACTCCAAACCCCCATTTCCCAGCTTCTCCCGTCCCAGGACAGGTCTGTCATTGCTAGCTGCCTGTGCTGGAGAGAAGAGCCAACGTGCCAAGAGCTCCAAGTGAAACACTTCCAGGACCTTGTTCTGGAGTGTTTGGTTAGGTTGCACCAGGACAGAACAGGCATTTTGCTATTCTTCCCTCGATTCCACAAGTGTTGAAATAATGAATCATGGCTGGGCATGAGTGCTGGGCTGTGGGAGTGTCAGGGGTAGGACGGTGGGGACGGATGGAGACGAGAGATCTCTGAAGCCAGGGCTTGAAATGGAGCTGCCAGCCACAGCTTGGAGCAGGCCCGAGAGAAGAGAGGGGTAGAGAGGATGAGAGAGAGAGAGATGAGAGGGTAAGAGAGTAAAAGGGTAAGAGAGCAAGGTTCCTGTTACAATACAATAAATCTTCTGTGTTGAAGAACACCTCTGTGATGGTGTTCGCAGGGGTCCCAGGAAGAAGGAAGAGACAAGGATCTGACTCCATGTTTCAGAAGGCTTGATTTATTATTTTATTATATATATTCTATTAAAACTATACTAAAAGAATAGAAGAAAGGATTTCCTCAGAAGGCTAGCAAGCAAGAAGAATGATAAAATCTTGTGTCTGAGATTGTGTCACAGCTGACTGTGATTGGCCATTAATTAGAAACAACCACATGAGACCAATCACAGATGCACCTGTTGCATTCCACAGCAGCAGATAACCATTGTTTACATTTTGTTCCTGAGGCCTCTCAGCTTCTCAGGAGAAAAAATCCTAAGGAAAGGATTTTTCATAAAACATGTCTGTGACAAATTCTCACTTACCAATCTAGTACAAGATACAAATCCTATAGCACTTACATGCAGCCTGTAAGAATCATTACATTACCACACTGTGTTACATTTTAAACCCTAAAAACTCCTCTTTGGGCCCCTTCTGCCAAGCTGCAGGGCCTGCTCTGACCCTTGGACCTGTCTGCAGGCAGACGGGGTTGTTTCATCAAAAGGGGATCCCCTTCAGCCAGCCACACCATTGTTTTCCAGTTGTTCAGTAACTGAGGTATCTCAAAGCTTGCTTCCATTTCCATCTCGCTTATAGTTTCCATATTCTCAAAATCTTTTCCAGACAATCATATTTCTAAGGCTTTCCTGCTTCATCTTCCCCAGCACTGGGCAAGGGATGGGCCTTTGGACCAAGGATTCTCCTCGCCAGGTTCCCCACCTGTGACTGTCAGAGCCTCCTGTGCTCAGTCCCAGCCTTTTCCTGTCAAGCAGGAATCTGAAATGAAGCCGGCTGCTCTGGAGGGCTGGCAGGGGTCGGGGGTCTCTGCTGAGGAGCTCACACAGCTGTTAATCACCAAATATCTCTGGCTCCCAGCAGCTGTCTGGTGTTTATCTCTGCCTGGATATCTCCTGGCCTGGCCTGTGAGCTCAGGCTGTGCAGCCAAGGCAAACACAGAGGGAGCTCGGAGCCTTTGCACACAGGGCTGAGCACGTGTGGTTGTGTGTGTGTGCACACACAGGCTGGGGTTGTGTCCTGCTGCTGCAGCTGCAAGTGCACAGCACTGACCTGTGTTAATTAAACCTGCTGCTCTGGGCTGGGTTAAGGTGCACGAGTGTGGCTCAGAGTTCTCCTGCTCAGTGATTCCCTGAGTTCTCTCTCTGAGCCTTTTGAGATAAAGTGGAAAAATACAGAACTTCCCCAAACTTCCAGCATCAGCCACACAGAGGCTTTAAAAGTGCATCTCAAAGGCAGTTCCCTGGGCCATCTCTTTGGGAAAGGAGGAAGAGGAGGAGGAGGAGAGCTAACAAAGTAAACTGTACCACCTGCAGAAGAGAAGGAGGGCTGACCCCATGGCTCCAATTAACCTGTCCTCACAGGTGTGTGAGGGCACAAGGTCATACAAATCAGGCTCAGGAGGAGCTGAGCTTTCCCAGGAAGGATTGAGAGAGGCAGCTCTTGCCTGTTTGATGTCGTTTTCGTGGCAAGAAACTTGCAGTGACCTCAGAGATTAAAGGCTTGAGGAGCAGCAAGGAGGATGTGAGCGTGTTATACCCTGAATTTTCTGAAGGCTTGCACATTTCTTTTTCCTTGTTCCCAGGTCCTTTCTGTACCAGAGCATCCTGAGCTACCACAGGACAGCAGAGGATGTCCTGGCTGCATCTGAGTCACTGTTTGTGTGATAAGGGAGGGTTTAGCTGAACTGATGGGTGGTGAGAACCAACTGGAGTTTTCTTTCACTGAACTTTAACTGCAAATCCAGCAAAGCACAAGGTTGTGTTGCTGAATTTTGTGAAGATCCCAGCTGAAGGGTTTTACCACACAGCTGGCTGGGTATTTAATATTGTTTAGTGAGGAAAGCTCGAGGTCCTGCTTGCTGCTGACCCTCCCAAGGCTCCAAGGGCTGCCAGGCACTGTTTTAGGGGCCCTGGCTGCACAGGATGCTCTGTGCCTTGGGCTTCTCTGAGCCTCTGCAGTTTTCACCCTGAGCTCCTCAGGGGCAGCTGCAGGACAGGCTGCAGTGCTGGCTGCTGCAGGGAGGGTTTGTTGGGAGGTGGGAAGCTGGAGGCCTGAGCTGAGCTGTGTTTTGGGCTGAGTGAGGGGGTGTGAGTTTGCTTCCCCCTGCTCTCCTCGCGCTCTGTGAGTACAGTGAGTGCTTTCCATGGACATTGTGCAACAAAGGCCAGGGCTCCCTCTAAAGCAGCTCTGCTTTCTTGGCTGGAAATGCCCAGCTTTCCTTCAGGTCCAGCTCTGGTATTTATCAATTAACTTCCTCCAGATCCTGGGAACAGCCACAGCTGTCCTTCCCTCCAGCCCAGAGCACCCACTTCCTCCTGCCTTACCTCATCCTGCAATCACTGTCCCCCAGGGCACCCTGGGCTGCTGCAGCCCCTC
>NW_005054489.1:37266-41834 GCF_000277835.1 Geospiza fortis | reverse complement strand
TAGGGGTCGTAGGATGAGGGAAGAGATGGGAATGTTGACTCCATGTTTCAGAAGGCTGATTTATTATTTTATGATTTATATTATATTAAAACTACACTAAAAGAATAGAAGAAAGGATTTCATCAGAAGGCTAGCTAAGAATAGAAAAGGAATGATAACAAAGGCTTGTGACTGACTGAGACAGTCCAGACAGCTGGGCTGTGACTGGCCATTAATTAGAAACAACCACATGAGACCAATCACAGATGCACCTGTTGCATTCCACAGCAGCAGATAACCATTGTTTACATTTTGTTCCTGAGGCCTCTCAGCTTCTCAGGAGAAAAAATCCTAAGGAAAGGATTTTCCATAAAACATGTCTGTGACAAATTCTCACTTACCAATCTAGTACAATATACAAATCCTATAGCACTTACATGCAGCCTGTAAGAATCATTACATTACCACACTGTGTTACATTTTAAACCCTAAAAACTCCTCTTTGGGCCCTTCTGCCAAGCTGCAGGGTCTGCTCTGACCCTTGGAGCTGTCTGCAAGCAGAGGGTGTTGTTCCATCAAAAGGGGATCACCTTCAGCCAGCCACACCATTGTTTTCCTGTTGTTCAGTAACTGAGGTATCTCAAAGCTTGCTTCCATTTCCATCTCGCTTATAGTTTCCATATTCTCAAAATCTTTTGCAGACAATCATATTTCTAAGGCTTTCCTGCTTCATCTTCCCCAGCACTGGGCAAGGGATGGGCCTTTGGACCAAGGATTCTCCTCGCCAGGTTCCCCACCTGTGACTGTCAGAGCCTCCTGTGCTCAGTCCCAGCCTTTTCCTGTCAAGCAGGAATCTGAAATGAAGCCGGCTGCTCTGGAGGGCTGGCAGGGGTCGGGGGTCTCTGCTGAGGAGCTCACACAGCTGTTAATCACCAAATATCTCTGGCTCCCAGCAGCTGTCTGGTGTTTATCTCTGCCTGGATATCTCCTGGCCTGGCCTGTGAGCTCAGGCTGTGCAGCCAAGGCAAACACAGAGGGAGCTCGGAGCCTTTGCACACAGGGCTGAGCACGTGTGGTTGTGTGTGTGTGCACACACAGGCTGGGGTTGTGTCCTGCTGCTGCAGCTGCAAGTGCACAGCACTGACCTGTGTTAATTAAACCTGCTGCTCTGGGCTGGGTTAAGGTGCACGAGTGTGGCTCAGAGTTCTCCTGCTCAGTGATTCCCTGAGTTCTCTCTCTGAGCCTTTTGAGATAAAGTGGAAAAATACAGAACTTCCCCAAACTTCCAGCATCAGCCACACAGAGGCTTTAAAAGTGCATCTCAAAGGCAGTTCCCTGGGCCATCCCTTTGGGAAAGGAGGAGGAGGAGGAGGAGGAGAGCTAACAAAGTAAACTGTACCACCTGCAGAAGAGAAGGAGGGCTGACCCCATGGCTCCAATTAACCTGTCCTCACAGGTGTGTGAGGGCACAAGGTCATACAAATCAGGCTCAGGAGGAGCTGAGCTTTCCCAGGAAGGATTGAGAGAGGCAGCTCTTGCCTGTTTGATGTCGTTTTCGTGGCAAGAAACTTGCAGTGACCTCAGAGATTAAAGGCTTGAGGAGCAGCAAGGAGGATGTGAGCGTGTTATACCCTGAATTTTCTGAAGGCTTGCACATTTCTTTTTCCTTGTTCCCAGGTCCTTTCTGTACCAGAGCATCCTGAGCTACCACAGGACAGCAGAGGATGTCCTGGCTGCATCTGAGTCACTGTTTGTGTGATAAGGGAGGGTTTAGCTGAACTGATGGGTGGTGAGAACCAACTGGAGTTTTCTTTCACTGAACTTTAACTGCAAATCCAGCAAAGCACAAGGTTGTGTTGCTGAATTTTGTGAAGATCCCAGCTGAAGGGTTTTACCACACAGCTGGCTGGGTATTTAATATTGTTTAGTGAGGAAAGCTCGAGGTCCTGCTTGCTGCTGACCCTCCCAAGGCTCCAAGGGCTGCCAGGCACTGTTTTAGGGGCCCTGGCTGCACAGGATGCTCTGTGCCTTGGGCTTCTCTGAGCCTCTGCAGTTTTCACCCTGAGCTCCTCAGGGGCAGCTGCAGGACAGGCTGCAGTGCTGGCTGCTGCAGGGAGGGTTTGTTGGGAGGTGGGAAGCTGGAGGCCTGAGCTGAGCTGTGTTTTGGGCTGAGTGAGGGGGTGTGAGTTTGCTTCCCCCTGCTCTCCTCGCGCTCTGTGAGTACAGTGAGTGCTTTCCATGGACATTGTGCAACAAAGGCCAGGGCTCCCTCTAAAGCAGCTCTGCTTTCTTGGCTGGAAATGCCCAGCTTTCCTTCAGGTCCAGCTCTGGTATTTATCAATTAACTTCCTCCAGATCCTGGGAACAGCCACAGCTGTCCTTCCCTCCAGCCCAGAGCACCCACTTCCTCCTGCCTTACCTCATCCTGCAATCACTGTCCCCCAGGGCACCCTGGGCTGCTGCAGCCTCTCCATCTGTCCTGTCCTCTGTGCAGGCAGCAGAGCCCCAGAGCAAACAGGAATGGAAGAGAAAGAAACCCAGGAGTGGTGCTGAGGCAGGAACGTGCTGTGTTGTGAGCCTGGAGACAGTGGGGGTGTGATAGAAGAGGAGTGCCATGGCTGACTCTCACTATTAAAAAGCAAATAAATATCACAAAAGGCAAATATGTATATTATATAGATATATAAATATGTGTATTATGTAGATATATAAATATGTATATTATATGGATCTATAAATATGTGTATTATGTACCTGTATAAATATGTATATCATATAATCATATAGATATATAAATATGTATATCATATAGATATATAAATATGTGTATTATGTAGATGTATAAATATGTATATTATGTAGATGTATAAATATGTGTATTATATAGATATCTTTATAAAATGTATATATGTTAGAAGTTTTATGGGTTTATAATTGTGTTTTACACCCCCCTTGTGTTGTTATCAGGGGGTGCCCTGGGTTTGGGACATTTGGGAGGGTGGGATTGTTGCCATGGCAATTCCTGGCCTCCAATCAAGATTTAAGGAAATTAATTCCATCCCTGGACAGTGAAGAAGGAGTCAATGGACAGAACTTTGGAGGGGCTAAAGGGTTAAAAGGCCAAACCCCCACTGTGTGGGTGAGCACATTGTGGGGAAAATCCTCTGCTCCCAGTGCTGCAATATTTTCTCTATTGAGTCTGCTGTTGTATTTTTGATAAGATTTTAATAAACCTTTTAAGTTTTTAGAAGTAGCATTAAGTATTAAGATAGATTCAGAGAGCTTCTAAGATTTAGAAGTAGTATTGAGTACTTAAGTTTTTAGAGCAGCATTTCTCACAGGGGTGAGCCTGGCATGGGGAGCTGGGGCTGTGAGGAGCTGCCAGGAGGCTCCTGCTGGAGGCTGGGTGAGGGAAAGCAGTGGAGAGGCTGTGGTGGCTCCGGTTCCCACCCAAAATGCCAAACCCTTGTGCTCTCCAGCCTTTGCTGTAGGTGAGGGACTCCTCCAAAGGGAGAGCCCCTCGCTCTGGAAGGAAAAGGACAGGAAGGGAGGAGTTCAGCTGGAGCAGACTCTCCAATAATGACCTTGTCAGCTGTTAATGAGCTGAGAGGATGGTGCAGCCCATGGATCTGCTGGACTCTGTGTGCAGTGGCTGCTCCTCTGGAGAGCCAAGAGTCTCCTGAGGAGCAGAGCCTTCCTTTCCCCTGTGCAACACTCAGAGCAGGCTGTTTGGGATTGGCACACACTGGGGTGAAATGAGGAGTAAAAATCTGCCCAGAAACACCGCTGTGCCCCGGGGAGATGGTGGTGGGGTCAGCTCAGGAGGCATCCCCATGGCAGGCACAGCCTGGAACTCCATCCCCTCTGCTTTATTGTCCTTGTAAACTTATTTCCAGCCTTATTTCCTTGCATCACCTTTGGCTTTGCCTCGGCAGATGTGCTCTGAGCAGAGCTGGCAGGTCTGGGGGCTCCTCCTGGGACTCCTGATGCCCAGGTTGGCTCAGGGCACCTGTGGGACTGTGATGGGGCTGCTGTGGCATCTCAGCCTGGCCCATCCCAGAGGCACCAAAAATCTCCAGGGAAATTCCCAGTGTTCTCAATGAGTAAGGAGATGTTTGGCTCTCACAATGAAAGGGTGAACACTGTGTATGTGTTTAGAGAAGTTCTGTGGGTGTGTAGTTCTGTTACTGTGATATCAGTTATCATGGGATGGCCTTGGTACTCAGGGCACTGGGGAAATTTGGCTTGTTACTATGGCAATACCTGACCCCAAATCAAGATTTAAAAATTATCTCCATCACTGGATGTCAAGGGACAAGACTTTAAGAAGAGCTAGAAATATAAAAAGTGAAGCATCCATTTAAAGAAGAGCACATGGCTGGTAGTCATGGGGGCTCCCAGCACTGTCAGTTTTCCTTATTTATTTTCCTATTTCCTATATATTTTCCTATTTCTTTTTTTGTTGTTGTTAAATTTTAATAAACTTTAGAAAGTGAGCAGTCATTTCTCAAGGATTCTGTGGCACTGTGGAGGCAGTGGGGTGCAGAGGGAGAGTGACCTTGCTCTGCCAGGCACAGGAGAGGGAAAGA
>NW_005054489.1:34947-37250 GCF_000277835.1 Geospiza fortis | reverse complement strand
AAAATTATCCCTGGTGCTCCCTTCAAATTCCAGCCAAAGTCAAGATTAAAAAATTTATCTTCACCAGTGGATGGCAAGGGACAAGACTTTAAGAAGAGCTAGAAACATAAAAAGAGGAGCACCCATTTTAAAGAAGAGCACATGGCTGGTAGTCATGGGGGCTCCAAGCACTGTCATTTTTTCTTATTTATTTTCCTATTCCCTATATATTTTCCTATTTCAGTTTGTTGTAATTTTTTGTTAAATTTTAATAAACTTTTAAATTTTTAGAAAGTGAGCAGTCATGTCTCACACCAGGATTCTGTGCCACTGTGGAGGCAGTGGGGTGCAGAGGGAGAGTGGCCCTGTGGCCTTGCTCTGCCAGGTACAACAGAGGGGAAGGGGACAGCAAAATTATCCCTGGTGCTGCCTTCGAATTCCAGCCCAAGTCCTTGTCCTGCCTGCTGGAGACAGAGGGGCTGGGCAGGCCTGCCTGGAAGGCTGTGTGGCTGCAGGAAGGTGGTGTGCTGAGAAAATATCATTTTCTTCCCTGTCTGAGTGCTGCTGCTCTTCCTCAGCTTCCCCTGTCACCATCCCCAGTGTTGGTGGCATCTCAGCCTGTCCTGTGTCCCCCTGTCCTGCTGAGGGGTGTCTCATGAACTGCCATGGGTGTTTTTTGTCAGTTTTCTCTCCTTCCCTTGTTTTGTTGGGAAGAACAAGCCACAGGCAAAACCCAGCTGCTGTCACTGGGGGTCCTGTGGGTATTTGTGTCCTGAAATCCAATGTTCCTCCCTGAGCTGTTGAATTTTGTTGCTTCTGGCCCCCATTTACAGGGAGCAGGTATCCTGTTCTTGTCCATCCCCTCCACGGCCCTTGGTGTTTGGTGTTAGCTGAGGATATTTGGTGCAAGTCACCATGGGAAGACAAGGTTTTCCCAATACGTTGCACAGGGGCATTGTTCCCTGCTTTAATGTGCTCTAATTTAAGCAAAATTGTGTTTTTTAATAAGCTTCTGGGGTTTGTGGCAGAACTCTGCTGTTAAATAGGTTTGGGTTTTTTTCCTAGAAAGGGGATTCTGCCTCTGAGTTAAGGTTGTTGAGTCGGGCAGCACTTACAAGCAGAGCCTGTACAAAAATGTGTGTGAGCCCTCCTAAACCTCCTTGTAATCCATGGACTTTGTGGCTCTGATGGTGCTTGGAGGGGGGAGCTCCACGCTGGAGTCACCTGGCCCAGGTCCCAGCCAGGATGGAGGTCACTCCTATTGACCTGAGCTGCATTCAAAACAATCACTTAGATGTGAAAAAATCCACTGCCCGTTCCCAGGGCTCCTCAGTCCCCACCCAGAGTATTTTTAAAATATTCATAATGAGCTGTCATCTTGGCCAGGGCTCACTTGGCCATTGAGGGCCGGTGGTAACAATGAGACCAAAATGTGCAGGCAGAGGCGAAGGAATGAGGGGCTTTCTGCTGGTTTATTGTTTTCCCCTGCTCTCTTTAGCTGTTTGGAGTCCTGCAGTGGTTTCCAACAGCTGGCCCAGCCATCATCCTGATCGTGTTGCTCTGTGCTTCACTGAGCTGGGGGGACTTGGCAGCCCAGCAGCTGTCCCACAGCCTGAGCCATGAATGAGCTCAGAGGGGAAGGAGAGAGCCTTGGATGGAAGTCCATCAGTGGTGGCTTTTTTTCCAAGCGAGAGGCTGACAGAGCTGAGTGGATGCAGGCACAGCCTGAGCAGGTGCTGTGTGTGCTTTGCCCTCCCGTGTTTCTCCTCCCTTGTCCTACCAACATCCCCCCTAATTAAACAATAACGAGTACCAAAGACACAAAGGAGACCCCTAAACTAGGCAGCCACACCCTGCAACCGCTGGTACAGCCAGCCCCAGCACCCCGTAGTAAGGGGAGGGTTTGGATGCATCTGCCAACCCCCCTAGAACAAAACACAGCCCTAAAAATAAAACAAATTCTACCATCAATTCCTACTCAGCCTCTCTCCAAGATTTATGGCCTGAAAAGCCATCGTTACAAGATTCTCCTAGGGTGAGGGGTGACCACAAAAGCTCCACAAATTGGCCTTTCTGGCCATCCCACCCTGCCCGGGAGCTGCCATGCAGTTCTGCCATCTGTCCCAGTGCTGATTCCCAGCTGCTCCTGTCTCTTCCCACTCTGATGCCCCACACAGATCTGTTTCTTAAGCTGTGCCAGATGCCAGAGGATGAGGTCAAAGCAGAGCAGCCAACCCTGCACCCACAGGGAGCTTCTGTCACACACCAGAGGAGCCAAGGGTTGGTGGGAAAGGGGAACAGCAGAGCCGGAGTGAGAACACCCT
>NW_005054489.1:31807-34891 GCF_000277835.1 Geospiza fortis | reverse complement strand
GAGCATGCAGAGTCTCACAGGAGGTTTGGATTCAGCCTTTCCCCCAGCTGGGGGATCCTGGCACACATCATCACCATCTCCACAAACTGCCTGGCAAGGGGAGCCCCCAGTGGCCCCAGGGCTGCCCCTGGTGCTGGAGGCACAAACCAGCTAAAGATGAGCTGTTCCAGAGCAGGAGCAGCCTGGGGTGCTTTGCCCAGCTCTTGTCACCCCAGGAAGGCACCACAACACATTTCTCTGCTTTGCCCCCGCTTCACACACACCCACTCAGAGTGGGATTTTGCTCTGCAAGGCCCATTTTAGAGAGAGGCTGTCACTGACATATTTTATGAAAATCCTTTCGCTAGGATTTTCTCCTGAGAAGCCTCAAAAAAGAAATACAAACAATAACTATCTGATGGCTGTGGAATGTGGTCTGGAGATGGTTTACCAACAGGTGCATCTTTGGTCTCATGTGAATTGTTTTTACTTAATGACCAATCCCAATCCAGCTGTGTCAGACTGTCTAGTCAGTTGCAAGATTTTATCATTCTTTACTAACTTTCTGATGTCTCCTTTCTCTTTCTTTAGTGTAGTTTTAATATAACATTTTCATATAATAAATAATATAACATAACATAATATAATATATAATAAATATAATAATCAGCCTTCTGAAACATGGAGTCAAGATTCTCATCTCTTCCCTCGTCCTGGGGACCCACAAACACCCTTGGGCATGCCCATCCTTCCTGCTGTTGTTTCACAGCACAGCTGCCCTGGTGTGCTGCATCCTGCTGGGAGCTCAGGATTAGCTGTTTCTGCTGGGCACACCCCTTTGTTTTTGGCAGGGGTGACTGAAAGCCAAGTTGTTGGTTGGTTTTGGGCTTCTCAGGCTTGTTTTCCTCCAAGCTCTGCCCTGAGGGAGCACAGAAGAACCACAAAGTGGGGCAGTGGTAAGCACAGGGCTGAGACCAGCCTTGTCTGTTGATGCCTTGAGATTTTAGCTTTTATATTCTCCAAATCCTGTGCTGCATTAGTGCATAACTCTAACTCCATATGAAGTGTCAGCTCCTGTCTTCACATCGTGGTCAGACAAAACAATTCCTCTGGGCCTGGAACCCAAGGACACCCAACAGCCTCAGGATCCAAAAATTATAAACAGAAGTGAATTGGAGAGGAGCAAACTGGGGGAATGTGGCTTCATTAGCTGCAGCTGTAACTGGAGGATTAACCCCTGATATGTAAATGGACCAAACTGATAACTGTGTGAAAAACTCGTGACCACTGTCCATCCTGGGTGCAGCATCTGCCCAAGGTGTGTCTGTTAAAGGCCTTTCATAAATTCCCACTTCATTCTCTAACTCTGTCTGGCCTCTGTTCCAGGCAGCCACTCCAAGGCATCACCAGAGTGAGGGAACAATGAATTTTTTCCACCTTAACGCTCATTGCAGGTGCCAGACCTTTCCAGCAGATGCCATGCTCTGGCAGGGAACAGGCCAGGAACTGGCTCCAGAGTCGGAAATTCCAGTTGGAATTGTGGATAAAACACTTGTGGGTTCATTTAGATACCAGTGCCCTGCTGCTCTTTGGAGGGTGTTTGTTGCCTGGCAAAGCAGAGCTCCAAATTTTTTTGCTGACAAAAAAATTTGCAAACAAATTTGTGCACCTGAAAGGGCTTTACTTGTGCACCTGAAAGGGCTTTTCAAGCTGTGAGAGGAGGGCTGGGATGTTCCTAAGTCATGGAAGGGAACTGGTTGGGGGAGACAATCTCAATTCTTTGACATAAAGTGGAACTGCAGTAGTGAAAGCACATTAAATTAAGACAGATGAGTGCAGAAGGAGCTGTTGGAGGAGTTGGCTGTGTTTAGCACAAGAGAGCCAAATCTCTGTTCCCTTGGTTGTGTCTCAACACCAGAGATGCCTTAAGCTGCCTGGCACGGGGCTATTTCTGCTAAGATTGGGTTGAAATAGGAGTTTTCATGTGGTGACATTGAACTTTGAATGAAGGCTTTGGCTCTGTCACAACTTTTTCCTGCACTGAGAGGAGGGAGCTCTGGCCTCTGCTGCTTTCTCTGACAACAAACCCCATTTTGAGGTGTGCAGGAGAGCACTAAATCTCAGCTCCCTGTGAGTTATTTCCTTTGAGCTCTTGATTGCACTCTAGCACATGCATCCCCAGTATGATCCAGGATGGATGACGTTCCATCCATTTCTTGTGAATACCTCATGCATCTCCAGCAGCTGTGAGCAATTTATTTTGGGTGCAATCAGTTAACATTTTGGTGGAGTGCTTTGAAGATGTACAGCATCCTCAAACGCTGAGCTTTGTTTCATTATTATTACTATTTAACGTCTCTATGCAGCTGAACTACTGTCAGCCATCCTCACTTAGTAACAGGTTTTGTGTCTGGATCTTCTCTGCAAAGGCAGATTTTTGGCCCAGGGGCTGGCGCAGTGATCTAATAGAGTTTGCAGTTACATACTGCCTGTCATCCCAGTCTCCCAACGTGCTTTACAGGCACCACTTCATTCTCACCCTTTGGTGGGGCAGGCTGGCAATCCATCATCTGGGATTCCATGGTATCCCTGCACCCCAGGGTGAGGGGAAAGGGTCACCTTTGTGGGGTGAAACAGGGAGGAATCAGACCCAGATTTCCCAAACATTTCTCTCCCCATTTTGGAGGTGAAACAGGGAGGAATCAGACCCACATTCCCCAGTTCCCCAGACCCTGCTCTCCTCATTTGTGGGATGAAGCAGAGAAATCAGACCCACATTCCCCAGAACCTGCTCTCCCCATTTTGGGGATGAAATAGGGAGGAATCAGACCCAGGTTCCTCAAACCTTGCTCTCCCCATTTTGGGGTGAAACAGGGAGGAATCAGACCCAGATTCCCAGACCCTGCTCTCCCCATTGCAGTTCCAGTGCCCTTTCCCTGCATCCACACCACAGCCTCGTAGGAGCCTCTCCCACTCCTTGCAAAGGGATCTGACAACCGCTGTCTTTAGATATTCTTATTTTGGACCAAAAAGCCCAGAGCTGGAGTTTGCTGCCATGCAAAAACCTTGTGCACCGCAGAGGTTGGAATTGGGAACCAGAAGAAA
>NW_005054489.1:30158-31606 GCF_000277835.1 Geospiza fortis | reverse complement strand
ACATGAGCCCAATCACAGATGCACCTGTTGCATTCCACAGCAGCAGATAACCATTGTTTACAGTTTGTTCCTGAGGCCTCTCAGCTTCTCAGGAGAAAAAATCCTATGGAAAGGATTTTCCGTAAAAGATGTCTGTGACAGTTTCTGGCATTGAGGGATGGGTGGTTGTCTTTGCTTTCTCTTCTTGTGATGCCACCTGGAGACCAGGCATTGATTGTGTTATTTAATTCCATTTCTGGCCAGCAGAGTTGCTGGCAGAGCTCTCCAAGGAGCTGCTGTTTGGGATGTTCAGGGAAACCAGTCTGACCAGAGGCCACCCAGCAGCCTAAATCTCCCTCCTGAGAGTGGGGAGGGACTGAGCCAGTCCCTGTGTCAGAGCAGGGCAGCTTTCCTGTCTCTCCTCTGGCTGTCAATCCCCCCTTTTTCACCAGAAACATTTTAAAAATCCCTTTAAAACTGAGGATGTGATATGAGGAGATGGAGCTGTGGGACTCCATCACGTCCTGGACATGAAAATCTAGCCTGGAAGCCTTGGAAAGCAGTTCCTCCCCTCCTTGCCTCCTCCAACCCACCCCAGGGACAGCACGAACGTGGAAATGAAATCAATTAACCAGCTCTGCTGTTCTGACAAATAAAGAGAAGCTCTTCATGAAGGCCTCAGTCTTGTTTCCCTGCCAGGAGTCCTTTAAGCAGCATCATTAGTGACTTATCTCTGCTGGAGAGACCCCACGGGTCACTGCTGGGCTGAACATCTGTCTGCAGCTCCAGATGTTTGCACCCTGCGTGGGGAACCGCCTTCCCTCAGCCACACCTGGGACACGGATTTACAGCTCCCTGCAGGGCTCGGGGAGTGCTCAGAGCAAAGTCTGGATGGTGAAAACACGTTCACTCTGCTGTGAAAATGTAAAATGTGTAATAAAGGACAACAGGAGACACAGAGCACAGAGCAAAGGCACTCAGCCAAGAGCACCCTGTTCTCTTCAGGGATACCCCTTAAATACCTTTTAATTACATCAGCCTATTGCATATTCATAGGTCTTTATGCATAGTAAACTTTTTCCCCCAGCTAGTTTACATATCCAAGAATTGTTTAGCATTGCTCCTCCTCAGTTCTACCTTTTTAGAGAATGTGGATTCCTTGGCTGTGGTTTTAGCCCTTTTTTATCATCACCTCCAGTTTTGGGCCTTGGTTCTCACTGTCTTCAGTGAGTGCTGATAGTTGGCAGATTTGCACAGGCGTGCTCATCCTGTGTGCATTGGATGTTATCCCATCCCAGCAGGCATTTTAACACAAGCAGCTATTTCACTAAGCTTAATGAACAACAGAAATATAAAACTAAAAATTATTATTGTTATTATTAAAATTATAACATACAATAATAAAAATAAGAAAAGATAATAATATCTAAATATAATAGTTATTATAATAATTTTTAATTTTATTATTA
>NW_005054489.1:25242-30148 GCF_000277835.1 Geospiza fortis | reverse complement strand
TATAGTCTATAATTATATAATGCATAAATATATTATATATTATATATTATATATTATATATTATTACATATTATATATTATTACATATTATAATTATAATATATAGTTATTATAATAAAATAGAATAATAAAAATAATAATTAAATAATTAACAACAGAAATAAAACCCATCTCTTTATAACAAACTTATTTTAACACCACACATATAAAATCCATTTTAATATTTGCAAAAAGCCAATATTATAATGTGTATCTATATAGAGTGACTGACAGCCCGAGCAGGGAAAATCCCTCCTGCTTACTCACAGCTTTACAAACGCCCTGCTCCTCGCAGGGAAAGCTTTTCCTGATAACCAAGCAGCTGTAATGGGTGAAAAGTGCCCTGAACAGGCACTGAGGGCTGCCCTAAACAGCCCTCAGTGGGGTTGGGAATTGGGCTGTGCATCCCTAGAGTCTTGGAGCCTCTTACCCACCAGCATGTTCTCATTAGGAAAACAATGTTCTCTGCATCCTAAACAGGGAATAAAGAGGCTGATACTGCCCTTGGTCCCAGTGTCTCCAGCTGGTGCTTTACTGGAGTCTGAATTGCTCTTGAATGTCCCCTTGCTCCCCGTGTCACTGGCTCCAGGGACGGGGAAGGGATTTCAGATGAGTGAACACGGCCCTTAACCACTGCCACAAAGTGCATCCCAGGGAAGGGTTGCAAAACCTTTTAACCCCGGTGAAAACCCACACTTTTGGACTTGCCTTGTGGTGTGAAACCTGCAGATGTGCCAGCTGAGGCTGCCCAGGTTCCCTGTCTGTGCCAGGTTTGTGCTGAAGCTCTCTCCAGCAGGCAGTGCTCTGTCCAGCGAGCTGAGGTTCAGGATTGGCAGCCTGATAAAGTAAACCAGCCAAAAATTTGCCTGGAATTCTAAAGTCTGGTTTAGGGCTGTTAAATTTGAAACCAATCAAGCCAAACTTTGGAACCCATTTACTTTCTGAACTCTTCTTTGCTTGCTTGTTCAAATACTGGGAGGGAAGCCAGCTCTGGAAATGAAGTCACTTTTGAAAATGGCTGCTCTCCCCTGAAGGAGGCTCTGAAAATTCCCATTGTAATTTAAAGTCATTTTCCCCCTCCTCCACCCCCCCAAAAATATTATGAACTTGGCTTCCCAATCAGCCCCTCCCATATGTCTTCAAATTAAAATAAAAAGGGGGAAGGGGGGAAGACACTGGCACTGCAGGGCCTTTTTATTACACCAGTTTTATTGCATAGGATCCAGCCCATTGACAGGCTATAAAAGTTTATTGGAAGCAGATCCAGCCCGTCAATGGGCTGACCAGTGCCCCTGGCTGGGATTCACCCCAGGGATGTGGGTTTGTGGCATTTTCTGCACTTTGGCTGGGTCATCCCTGGGGAGAATTCCCTGCAGGGAAACCAGCACTGGCCCAGGGTATGAGGCAGCTCCCACAGAGACGTGGTGCTGACAGGCTCTGTGGTGAATCTGTGGGGTGGAACACATGGCCAGGGCTGTTTGTGCAAGTAGGACTTTCCCTGGAAGTTGGATTGCACTTGGATAAAATTCCCAGGAATGGGAAGGGCAGCTATGGACGCATCATCAGCAGCAGGTGTGAGGTCTGCAGAAGAGGAGCATCCACCTCGCAGAGCCCACCAGAAAAAGTGCAAACCAAGGTTGTGCTGTTACTTGTGAGCTTGGAAGGGAGCTTTTTCTTAAGAAAATGGCTCTTGGTTCCAAAGGAAAGCTGTAATTAATTCCTGTGTGCTTTTGCAGGAGACCTGGCCCCCCTGTGGCATGAGTTTAATGTGCCTTGTGTGTGCAAGACATTGGAAGTGTTGGGGACTGCCCACCAGGGGCTTTGCAGTTTCTCCCATCAGTCCTTGATGATTTGGGTGGGTTCACCTTATGTACGATGTGAGAAATGCTGCTTACTTCCAAAAATTTAAAAGGTTTATTAAAACCTTATCAAAAATACAACAGAAGAATCAATAGAGAAAATATTACAGTGCTGGGAGCAGAGGATCTTCCCCACCATGTGCTGAGCCACACAATGGAGGTTTGGCTCTTTAACCCTTTAGCCCCTCTCAAAGTTCTGTCCATCAACTCCTTCTTTGCTGGCCAGTGGTGGAAATCAGTCCCTTAAATCTCGATTAGAGGTGAGCTGTTGCCATGGTAACAATCCCACCCTCCCAAATATCCCAAACCCAGGGCACCCCCTGATAACAACAAAAGGGGGGTAAAACATGACTATAAACCTACAAAACTTCTCCTAACATATATCCATGATATTTGCCTTTTAATTGTGAGACTCAACCATGGCATTACCCATCTGTCACAACGAGGACAAATTTTGCCTTTACCTGCCCTTCTGTGCCTGTTCCCTGCTCTGTGCTGAGCTGCTGCAGCAAAGTTTGTCCAAAACAGAGTGAGATCCTTGGAGGGGCAGGGTGCCAGATCTGCAGTGCTCCCAGGGCAATGAACTTGAATAACTCCTTCCCTTTGAGCCACTCGGAGCCCCCAGCAGGACAGGGCTGTGTCCCCCTGCCAGACCCCTCACCTTGTTGGCCCGTGCCAGTTTGGCTGTGCTGTCAGAGTCATTTTCTGGGGGAGCAGCATGAGGTAAAGCCCTGGTTTTGTATCCACAACAGCGTTGCATCAAGGTTGCCGCGTGTCATTTCATCACTCTGGCAAGCCACGGGCTCGGGGCTTGGAGTGTGGAACCTTATTTTTTAATAAAGGAAAAATCTTTGCACTTTTTATTCTGCAGCTGTCAGCGATCTCACTTGGCTCGGCCCTGGAGGAGTTCAGCTGGCCCTCGTGTTAAGGAAAACCAACAAATTAGTACAGATGTTTTTCTGAGAGCTGCGGGGATCAGGGATCAGTGATTTAATACTGCCTGATATTTGATAGGGGACGCCCAGGGAATATGTGTTGGAAACCAGGAAGTAATATTACTTGAAATCAAAATATAAATATGTTCCTAAAGGTTTAGGTAATTTTTTGCAATTTCCCCTTGTACAGTTTTAAATGAGGTCTCTCCTTCTCCTCCTGTTCTTCCTGCACTTGTTCATGTAGGATTCGAAAAGCCAGGGAGTAAAATGGAGGATTTCTGAGGGGGTTTTGTAGAATTATGGAATCCCAGAATGGTTTGTGTTAGAAACAACCTTCAAAGTCATCTTATTCCACCCCCTGCCATGGCAGGGACACCTTCCCCTGTCCCAGGCTGCTCCCAGCCCTGCCCAGCCTGGCCTTGGGCACTGCCAGGGATCCAGGGGCAGCCCCAGCTGCTCTGGGCACCCTGTGCCAGGGCCTGCCCACCCTCACAGGGAACAATTCCCAATTCCCAATATCCCATCCAGCCCTGCCCTCTGGCAGTGGGAGCCATTCCCTGTGTCCTGTCCCTCCATCCCTTGTCCCCAGTCCCTCTCCAGCTCTCCTGGAGCCCCTTCAGGCCCTGCCAGGGGCTCTGAGCTCTCCCTGGAGCCTTCTCCTCTCCAGGTGAGCCCCTCCAGCTCTCCCAGCCTGGCTCCACAGGGGCTCCAGCCCTCAGAACATCTCCACGATCTCCTCTGGACTCACTCCACCGAGTCAACATCTTCTGTAGGCTTTAGCATAGATGAGGAGCACACATTTAAAAGCAGCCTTCAGTGTCAGAGGTAGAACTTTGCCTTTAGGAAGCATTCAGGCTTCAGGATCCACCATTCATTGAGCCCTCTCTGCTTCTTCCAACCCTGAGAACTGATGCAAATCAGGATATTCCATGATCCTACAACTCTTTGAACTGAGTTGGACCCACAAGGATCATCAATTCCAACTCCTGGCCTTCAGCTTAAAGCTCCTGCCAAGACTCATCCTTAGGAATGGACAGCATGGAGATGGGAATTCACTGTGGCACCAGTCTGCTTGTTGGCATGCCAAAGAGTCATTTTTCTGAGGGCTTTGGGGCATTCCTTGATTCCTGATGGTCCAAAAGGCCACATGTCTGTTGTGTTTGAGCATTTTATATTCATGCTATTTTTTATATTCATGCTATTTTTATATTAGTGATATTTTTAATATTAATGCTATTTCAGAATTTATATTCATATATATATATATACATATATATATATATATATATACCTTCATGTACAAGGTATGAAACCTTGTGTAGGAGTGTAGGAAGTGAAGATCAAGTCATTTTCCACATGTTCTGAATTTAGGTGACATCTCTGAGTAGACCTATCATGGCCATGAGGAGTATCTGCAATTCTTCTTGGTGCTTCTGGACTTTCAGGACCTCCTGATGTGTCCTGCTGGTGACTCTTTGCCTGCCACATCTCCTCCATGAGGATTTTGTGTTGCTCAATGGCTTCACCGCTGCTGGGTTGGGTTTGCTGATACCTAAATAACTCACAGCATGAGAATTTATTCACACCCTCCAAAAAACCACAAGATGTGGAAAAATTCATGTTATTCTTGACTCTCAAAAACATGGCAGTGACTGAGATGAAGTCATAAGGGCTCTGCAATGACCATCAGGGGGATTTTTAAATAATTCCCAGGCCCTGTCTCTGTCCCTGGGATGCCCAGGGTACCCCAGCTGTCTGGCAGAGGGGAGTGCATTGCTCAGCACTGGCAATTTTGGAGTGAAAAATGACTTTTCTGCTCAACTTGCTGGTGCCCCACTTGGAGCTGGCAGGGCCTCACGAGCAGGCACACGATGCCAGGGTTGTGGCTGAAGATTTTTGGGCTGGAAAACTGTCTGGCTCGTGAAGGTCACACCAGAGCTGCCCCCCAGGCTGCTGCTGGGGCTGGGGCAGGGCAGGGGTGCTGCTGGAGCTGAGGTGCATCCTCTGGGTAATGTGGAGCTCTGGAGCATGAGGAAGTTTGGCTGCTCAACACCCATTGCTTCATGCTGCAAG
>NW_005054489.1:24911-25232 GCF_000277835.1 Geospiza fortis | reverse complement strand
TTTCCCTCATTTTTCCCTTCTTGCCCTTGGGCAAGAACCCAAGCCCTTCCTGATGTGTAATGGATTTACTGGTCCCTCAACAGTGGGATGTTGCTCTGTCCTGGTTCTTGTTGCTGTTTCAGTGTCTCAGCTTTTGGTGTGTGCCTGGAAACATCCCCAGTGTTCATCCTTGTGCTGCAGCACATGGATTTGGTCTCAAAAAAATGAATTTTTTATGAATGTCATGTTGAGGTTGTGCTGAAAACAAAACTGATTAGAAGCCAATGGGCTTCTTGGTCATGGAAGTGTTGAGCCAAGGGAATCCAGAGCAGGGAGTGACAA
>NW_005054489.1:19204-24875 GCF_000277835.1 Geospiza fortis | reverse complement strand
CTGCTGGGGCTCTTCCTTTCCCCTTGCTGCTCCAGCTGTGCCTTCCTGCAGCACACAGAGACTCAGGGGTCACTTGCCCATCTTACCCCAGGATTTCTTGGCTTGCTGGGATTCTGTAACTCTTTTGGTAGTCCTTCTACAGGGATAGGAAGGCTGAGGTTTTTGTAAGGCCTCAGTTGGCTTTAAATTGTATAAACTTTGTACTCCTTTTACATCCAGCCTGCAAACTTAAGGAACGTATTCAACTCCAAAACAATTTCTCAACTTAGTGACAAATCTGCTTCCTATAAACCCAAGCTGTTGGCATTTTGCTCTTACTCCCCTTTAATGCTTTATTAATGAAGTTCTTTTACAGCTGTTCCATTATTTCACCTGGGATAAGAGTCAGGGTCACAGGTGGATAATTATGTGGGTCATCCTGTTTCTATCCTCTTAAAACTCTGGCACAACATGAGCTTTCTTCCAGCCCTCAGTGTTCCAAAGACTTATTAAAAGTCAACATTAACAATCCAGAGCACTTTCTGGCCAGGTCCCTTTTAAATACGAATTCTCTGTGCTTGCTGATTTCAAAAGCCCTCATTTACTAGCTGTGCTTTAACATCCTCCTTAGTTACTGTGGGATTAGGAGCTATTTCATCATTGCGTGACACCAGCAAATCCCATGGCTTCCTCCCAAATCCCAATGGCTGGAGTACCTTGGAGCTCTGCAAATACCCCTGCTCTCCCTGGCTGAGTTGGTTGTACTCTTTGTGGCATTCACATTCTCTGAAAAAAATCCCTTTGCCCAGGATTTTCTGCTGGGAAGCTGAGAAGCCTCAGAGAAAAGGAAAACAATTCTTATCTCATTTGCTTCTCCTGTGTTGTGCTCATGTGGAATGTGTTTGGAGATTGTTTACCCACAGGTGATTGTTTCATTGGATTCCGCTGTGAGTTGTTTTGACTCTTTGGCCAATCAGGGCCAAGCTGTGTCAAGACTCTGGAAAGAGTCACGAGTTTTCATTATGATCTGTTTAGCATTTAGTAAGTATCTTTTCTGTATTCTTTAGTATATTCATACAATATAGTTACTGCTTTCATTGGGGCATTCCCTGCAAATACAATAACTCCTTTTTTGTCAAGTCAAATCCATTGTTGGGGGGTTTGTTCCTCCAGAGTTACCTGAGGTGTTTGTGCCAAAGGGAATGATGCAGAAATTTGCTGCTTCCAGGCAGGGATATCATCACCATGGGGTGAGGAACTGCACATGGCACCAAGCATCAGTCCAGGGGAAGGAGAAAAGGAAAGGGGGGCGAGGAAGCTTTTCTGCAGTGGAGATTGCCCTAGTGAGAGCACACTCACGTCCAGACTCAGGAATGAGGGAATCCCAGAATGGTTTGGGTTGAAAGGGACCTTAAAACCCACCTTGCCCCACGGGAGGGACAATTTCCACTATCCCAGGTTGCTCCAAGTCCTGTCCAGCCTGGCCTTGGGCACTGCCAGGGACCCAGAGACAGCCACAACTTCTATGGGCACCCTGTGCCAGGGTTTCACTTCTCTCACTGGGAAGAATTTCTTCCCAATATCCCATCTAAACCTCTCTCATTTTAAACCTTTCCCCCTTGTTCTATAGAAACATCCAGAGGAAACCCCTGGGACACGTTAGGGTGGGACAGGGGCCATGTATGGGGGCCTGGGAGAAAGGGCTCTTGGATCACAGCAGGATGATGATGGGGTGAAGGCAGAAAGTGGGAAAAGACCTTCTCGGTTGGCACTGAAGGGACATCTGTGGCATTACAGGCACAAGAACACACAAAGGGGTGAACAGAGAGGAAACCAGACTCAGCTGGGGTCTCCTGGAGACTCCCTGTGGAGAGATGCTGCTAAAGTGGGAATGAAAGGGAGAGAAGGGAGCAGAGGAACAGTGGTTTAGCAGTGAGCCAGGGAGAAAAGAGTGGAAGAGAGGCCTTCCGTGAGTGGAACTCATCCTTTAGTTGCTGCCACATGGATACAAGAGCTTGGATAAGCTGTGGAAGAACTGGCATTGCACATCTGAAGCAGGAGTTCTTCAGGCTGGGAAGGGCTGCAGGAAATCCCTGAGCACAGACAGGGAGCGGGCAAAGTGGTACAATGTGGGTGTTGAGGTCTCTCTTATTCCTGGACAGCTCAGTGTTTCCTGCTCAAAAGGGGAAGTAGGATGTGAGCTGATGTGTGGTGGTGTCTGGCCAAAGTGGTGAGCAGGATGAGTGCTCCCTACGTAGGTGGTTGTTTAAGGATGAGCTTTGTTTTGGAAAAGTACCACAGAGAAACAGCTGCTGGATCACTTCTGCTTCTCCTTTATCACAGTTGTGCTCTGAATCTCTGGAAATAAAGTCCCATGTATGACATGGGAGATTTTTTTTGCTCCTCTTGGTGGGTGAGAGGGAACTGAGCACAGAATGGGAGCTCAATAACCATCAGCAATAAGCAGAGGTGGCTCCCAGCTTCCTCTAATTATGCTTTTTTTTTTGGTTCAGACAGTTTAAAATTAGCCCGTGTGCCAATCCATGTTCCTGCAGACCTATACAGAGATTTTAAGCTTTGTATTGCAAAAGGTGAACTGTTCAAAAATAAAAATTTTCCAAAGCTTCCATGCATGCTTCTGTTGGCCCTTCTGGTCCCACATCAATTGAATATGTGCTGCCTCAGGGTTTAGCCCATTAATTTGATCCAGAGTTTAAAATTTTGGGCAAGTTCAGCATAAATAGTGCCCAGATTCCCATCAAACTGCTCTGTGAACATCTTGCAAATAAACATGTGTCAGTGCAAAGATACTTTACACCTGTGACCTGTGTTACTTGTGATGGCTCCAGATGTCTTTTGAAATGGAATCCTTGAATTATGTCATTTTTTGCCTGGTGTTTACTCAGGTACTTGCTATGACACAGAAGAAAACAAGTCAATGTCAGGGAGTTGTGGCTACTTGTGGTGATTTATCCTCAGCCAGATAATTTAATTGTCTTTCCTGCTGGGTAACCTGATATGAGGATGGGGAAGAGTAAACTTGGATGTGTTCAGCTTGCAGGTTGTTGGCACTGTTGTGGTCCTTTCCCTGCCCTGGGAAGCACGGTCTGGAGGCTGCTGTGAAAAGGTAGAAGTGAGCAGGAGAAAACCAGACACAGAACAGTTGCTGGTGCTTCGCTGCCAAAACAGCAAACTTAATAAAGTGAGATTTTGCCAGGCATGGGGAAAAAAAAACCAACCCCACTCAAACCCAAAGTGTTTCATAATCCCTGAGGCTGTGGATGATAGGAGAGGGAATACTTGTGTCAGTGCTGCCAGCCAGGGAGGTGCTGCTGGAGGATGGGATTAGCTTTTGAGGGGGCTGCTGCAGTGCAGAGAAACCCCCTCCCTTCTGGGTGGGGAACAAACCCCTGGATGTAATTTGTCATGGATAAAGTTTGCACATAAATCACCAGGTGCATAAATAGAGGAGGGAGAAACGCTGGCCAGGGAAAGCTCTGCCTGGGAGGGTTTGGAGCTGACCTAGGCTTGGGTCTCTTGTGGTTTTTGTATTGCAAATAAAAAGACAAGTATCGTGCTGGGAAGTATAAACAGGGCTCTCAGGCCTTCAGGCTCCACATTAATGTGCTGTCAGCTGTCTCTGGGAGGAGCTGGTAGAAACTGGGATTATCTTTAAGTGTTCTGGATGTGCACACTCAGGTGCCAAAGTCAGCAACATGTGCATATTCATCCCTCCTTAGACTTATAAGTGCCGTCAGGAGTGATGGAGAGTAAAAAAGGTGTGCAGTGCCCCTGGCACCTTTCTGGTGACTCCTCTGGGAGCTTTGAACTGCTGAAGGGGTGAGGAGTCCTCAGGCTTTGGAACAAAAGCCATTCCCAAGTGGCAAATTGTTCCCAGTGCTGGGAGCCCTGGAATGATTCTGACAGTTCAACAGGGAGCAGCCTCCACTGGGAACCTCCCTCCTCCTAAACCTTCCAGGAGAAAAGGCTCCGAAGCTTGAGTGGGTCCAGAGGAGACAACTGGGTTGGTGAGGGGCTTGGAACACAAGTCCTGTGAGGAACTGAGAGCTGGGGGTGCTCAGCCTGGAGAAAAGGAGACTCAGGGCTGCCCCCATCACTCTGCACAGCTCCTGAAAGGTGCCTGTGCTCAGCTGGGGCTGGGCTCTTTCTCCAGCAGCGCTGACACAACCAGAGCACACAGCCTCGAGCTCTGCCAGGGGAAATACAGGTTGGATATCAAGAAGAAGTTTTTTACAAGAAGGGTGATAAAGTTCTGGAATGTTCTGTCCGGGGAGGTGGTGGAGTCCCCATCCCTGGGTGTGTTTAACAAAGCCTGGATGTGGCACTGGGTGCCAGGGTTTAGTTGAGCTGTTGGGGCTGGATTGGACTCGATGGTCTTGAAGGTCTCTTCCAAGCTGGTCATTCTGTGATTGAGTTCCATTTATCAGGAACAGCAGCTTTCAGGTGAGGATATGGTTAGGTGGGATTTGAGCACGGAGCAGACCCAAATAATGAAATTACCCAGTAGCACCCAGAGCATCAGGACCTGCACATTCTCCACTTTGCTCCTCATGACTTTGGAGGGCAGATGAGTTGGGAATTGGGAATTGGGCACAGGGAATTGGGGCTCCCCATGCCTCCCTCTGCCAGTTTGGAGCCTGTGGCAGATGTCATAAGGCAGGATGTGCATTCCCTCTGTGTCACCAACCTGCTGTTACTCATGTGGGAAATTTGGCAATGTTATATTTGGGAATATACCACCCAAAAGCTGGGATAGGTCATCCTTCTACTAGGTTACAAGGATTTGTTATGTTTTTATGGAAAGAACCTTTTCTGAAATGTGTTGGGTGTTTCAGCTTTGGTGTAACAACTGGAGTGTTCCCACAGGATTTTAATGATGTGTTGTAGAACAATTTGCAGTGTCCTGTGTGCAGAAATTCAGAAGTCTGAGCTGGGAGTTGTCACAAACCAGACTTTGTTGTCAAGAGTCTTGGGGATTTATGAAAGTGGAGGATGTGATGATAATGTGAGCGGCTGCAGGACTCTTCCCTCTGAAGGACAGCTTTGGTCTCCAAACCTGGATGGTCCCAGAGCTGGGGGAGGTGTAGGGAGAGGAGCTGCTGAAGCCTGACACGTGGGAGGGATGGCTGTGGGAATTGGGATGCTGAGCTCCTTCCCAGCACTGCTGCAGCCCGTGTGTGACTTTGGGTGAGCCCCTCTGAGTCACAGGAACCGGTGATAAGGATAATCCTCTGCTCCAGCCCTGTCTGGCTGCTTCACCAGACTCCAAACTTTCTGGGAAGAAACATCCTCTATTATTATCATTATTGGCATAATTGTGGTGCCACAGTCACAAACTTTATCATCTGTTCCTGTGTTTTGCTGAACTGTAATGAAACAAAGTTTTGGTAATGTGCAACTCTAACCTGACTCAACAGGAGCTGAAATTGAGAGCCAGGCTTTTACTGTGCTCCATAACCATTGATCCCTGGCTCTCCTTGGGTAGTTCTGATTAGAAAATGGGATGGAATATTCTGGTTTGCCTTCAGATCTCATTGGGTGATGATTGCTGGAGTGACCAGCTGAGATTTAGGTGTTTACACCTCCTGTGAGTTCAGGCAGATTCCACTGACCACAATTCCTGACCCCAAACTGCCCCATAGGAATTCCCAGCTGCCTTGGAAGAGCAGGA
>NW_005054489.1:18360-19194 GCF_000277835.1 Geospiza fortis | reverse complement strand
GGCAGGATGAGGCAGGATGTTCCAGCATTTCCCTGAAGGGAGCAGAAAAGTGAATTTCCCTGCAATGAGGAGCTCACCAAGGAGAGGCTGTGCTCTGCAGGGTTCCAACACCCCCGTGCTCATTATCAAAGATGTAAGCAAACAACAAATTAAGCCAAATTACATTTGCTTCCCAGGCCTTTGTTTATACAGGGATTAAGCCTGGCTTCAGCTGTTGGGATTTGGCAAGGGACAGAGCACAGTTCCAGCTGAACCCAGCTCTGCTCTGCAGCCAGGGCAGAACTGCTGCCCAGAGGAAGAGAAATGCAAGCCAGCAGATGGATTTTTAGGTATGCAAGGGCATCTGTGGTGTCTGCATGCTGTAGGCTGAAAAAAAAAAAAAGTGGTTTGTTTATTTAATTTAATTAAAGAATAAAATTATTTTTCCTTTTTATTTTCCTCTGCACGTGGTTGGGGCTGAAAAACCTCATCATTTCACAGAATATTCTGAGCTGGAAGGGACCCACAGGGATCACAGTGGCATCACTTGGCACGGTCAGCTGAGCAATCTCCTTGGCTGTGAGGCTGGGACAGGGGTCAGATGCTGGGCAAGGTGTGTGGGGGGATGGAGCAAGGTGTGGAGAAGGTTGAATGGAAGATCTGAATGGTCAGGAGTGGACTTGTTGATAATATGGGTGTTTTCTATATGAAACTTCAACTGAAAATGGGAATCCAAGAAATAAATTAGAGGGGTTAGGTTATATGGAAAGAAATAAATCAAGTCTAAGCTTTTCTTAGGGGGGCTAACTTGCTGATAAATCCCCCAAACTAAGATTTCCTGTGTCAGAAGCAGAT
>NW_005054489.1:0-18348 GCF_000277835.1 Geospiza fortis | reverse complement strand
CCCTAAAATTGGAAGATCTCCTCCAAGGGGATCAAAGGGAAGGAGGCTCATCTCTGCTGCCTCTGCAGATCTATTTGCCTCAAATGCACTTGCTAAAAAACACAGAAATATCTCGAGGAATGCTGCCTTTAAAAACAAGTTATTCAACCTGGGAACTGCATTTTGGAGGCTGGTATTGAAGCAGATGCCAAGTTTCCCTCAGTGCTGTCCTTCCAAAAGCTGTGTTTACTTTGACAGACTCTCTGGAGCACCAGGGGGAAGAGCCTTAGGGAGATACTGCGAGAATTCCATCCCAAGCATCCAAATGCCTCATTCCTAAAAGTAGCTGGAATGCTAATGCGTGTGATTATTATTTATGTTTGATTAGATGTGATTATTTCAGGAAATGTAGTGATAGGACAGGGACTAATGTGTTCAGACTAAAAGAGGGGTAATTTACCTTAGGTATAGAGAAGAAATTCTTCCCTGGGAGGGTGGGGAGGCCCTGGCACAGATTTCCCAGAGCAGCTGCGGCCGCCCCTGGATCCCTAGCAATGTCCAAGACCAGGTTGGATGGGGCTTGGAGGTCCCTGGGACAGTGGGAGGTGTCCCTGCCATGGCAGGGAGAGAGTGGAATGAGGTCAACTTTAAGATCCCCTCTTACCCAAACCATTCTGGGATTCTGTGATTATCAGGGGTAATCAAAACCTCTTCATCTCCCAGTGCTGAAATATCACATCAGCCTCATCTTGCTCCATGTTGTCACCAAACCATTTGCAAATGGCTTTTCTAGTCACATCTTTGCAGCTGAAGCCCATCTGTTGGTTGAATGTGCTGATGAAAGGTGAACAAAAGAGAATTTCTGTGGTTGGATGCACAGGTAGGACCTTGCAGATGAGGTGCCCTGTTCTGAGGAGCTCTGTGGTAGCTGGAGGCTGTTAGCTGTGTTAGGGTTTGGGGTGTACCATAAACTCAACCCCTGTCTCTGTTTGCTTTTGTTGTAGCCAAGCAGATGAACTGTGCAGCAAAATCAATCCTTGTGCTTGCTGAGGAGCTGAGGTGTCTTGGGAGGTTGCACTTTATTGCAGCTCCTGGACACGTGAACAGTCTCTGTTTCAGCCCGCCCGTTCAAAGGAGTCAGAGCTCTTCAGTTCTCAGTCTCAGGGTTGTTTATTGTTTCTTATCTATAGAAATTTTTCTCCTGCCCTGCTGAGGTCCATCCAGCAGGACAATTCCAGGCACTCTGCCTGCCCCCAGGGTGGTGTTATGTCTTTATACTACAAACTACATGTACAATGTTTACAATTACTTCCCAACACCTATCACCTGTGTTAGACAGTGAGCTTCTACTCTACCAATCCCAAAGTGTCACCATCACAGCAGAAGATGGAGGTAAAGAAGAAGAAAAAGAAAGGCTGGACACACCCAGGCCCCTCCAACTGGTCCCCAAAATCCCTATTCTAAAAACCCCAAAATTTACTTTTTCACCCTGTGATAATTTTATTATTACACTACTTAAACTTCTGTGGCTTTCAGGCCTTCATACAAAGCTGGCAATTTTCTCCACAGGTCATAATCAAACCCACAGGTGCTCTGGGCTGTGTGCCAGGGTCTCTGAGCCCCCTGGCAGGGCTCCTGGCAGCTCTGGACACCCAGAGGGATGTGCTGAGTCCCGACAGAGGTGAAGCTGTTACAGCCTGGACCCACATGGATTCTGCATCCCCATCCCTGGCAGTGCTCAGGCTGGACAGACCCTGGCAGGGTGGAAGGTGTCCCTGCCCATAGCAGGAGCTGGATGATCTTTAAGGTCCTTTCCAACCCAATCACCTGATCCCATTCCGCAATTCCAGGTGTGTCCCAGCTCTGGGCTGTGCTGCAGGCACTGCCTGCTGTTTGCTGCTTCTCCTGCCCCCTCCTCCTCCCAGCCACTGGCTGCAGTTTGTATTTCCCCTTTATTGCCTTTGGCTCTGTCACGATGGGCGGTGCAGTATTTTTGTTCTTCACTTAATAATCTTCTGGCGGCTGTTGGACATCATTTCTCATTGTATTGGTGGAGGATTAGCTGAGCTGAGGGGAGATATTTCCTGTCTCAGCCAGTGGGATGGGCTTTGCAGGGCCTGTGCCTTCTTTTCACATGGTGTAATGCTTTGTTTGGGAATGTGCAGAGATGGGAAGAAAGAGCAGCCCCTGAAGCACGATCACTTTTATTTGTGGCAAGAAGCCATGGAACAGGCAAAATGACTGGTATAAATTACTGGTATTCCCAGGCTGGGCAGACCTCAGGGCTGGGGTTGAGGTCACTGGTGTCTGTTCATGGCTCTGCATTGTGCTGGGGGGGCAAATTCCTCTATTTATTGGGGGGGAAATTCCCTCTATTTATTGGGGGGGGCAAATTCCCTCTATTTATTGGAGGGGGCAAATTCCCTCTATTTTCCAACCTATTCTGTGATTTTATGATTTGATAAACACAAGCTTGTGTTTATCAAATCATAAAATCGCAGAATAGGTTGGAAAGGACATTACAGATTAGTTTGCTCCAACTTCCTGCCATGGGCAGGGACACGTTCCACCAGGCCAGGCTGCTCTAATCCCAATCCAACTTGGCCTTAAGCACCTCCAGGGATGAGGAGTCCCTTTGGTTGCAGGTTTTCCTTTGGGAAGGTTGGTGAAATTGGATGGTCCTGGCACCATCTGCTTCATGCCCGCAGTTGTTGAGTTAGGGGATGATGCAGGGCTGCTTTCAGGAGAGGCTGTGGCCAATGAAGGAGCAGAGGCAATGTGGCCATCAGTGTGGGTGCAGAAATGTGTTTGCAACCATCTCTGCAGGGCAACAGCAAACAGGAGTTTCTGCAGCAAACAAAGCAACCCTGGAGAAAGGTTGAATTTCTGGGAAAGTGGTTGGGGAAGGGTGGGTCTGGGTCCTGGTGACGGGATGAGGGTGTTATCTGGCATCACTCAGAAACCACAGCCCCTCTCAGGTTACTGTTTACTGGCCCAGATGGGATCTCCAGGGGAAGCTGTTTCTCTTGCAAGAGCTCCTCAGCTCTCAGGACCAAGCCTTGTGCTCGCTCTCTCATCCAGCTGCAAGGCTTCAGTGACTCTTGAAAACCCCCAGGGCTCTGTCTTCCTTCTGCTGGGTCTTATCAGAACACGAGGTATTCTCCCTGCCCTGCATTTCTGTCTGCCTGGCTGGGCCAGGACACTCTTGGCTGCTGAGATCAGATGCCCAGTGGGGCTGGTGTGACTGCAGAGAGGTTTAGTGTTACGCCAGAGATTGTAAGTGGAGACATGCTCAAGACAGAAGAAAAGGACTTACCCAGTTCCAAGCAGATTTTTTCTTGTAATAATCAGTGATAGGTGAGGGGGAAGGGCTTGGCTGTGACATGATCCCTCTGCAGTGCTGTGCAAAGGGCTGCAGGATTCTGCAGCCTCCCTGCCAATTCCAAGTGTGGGATGTGGCACCAAATGCTGGAAACCCAGACAGCTCAAGAGTGGAGGAAGGAAGTGAATGGTTTCTGAGAAGCTGGGGATAAAAATGCCCCACATTCCTTGTGGGTTGTAGTTTGTGCTGGTTGAGTCCCTTGGTATCAGCTGCTCCAGTGAACGTGCCTTGGGTTTTGCTGGAATGCTCTGCTCTGGGATTGGCACTTCAGCTGTCCCAAGAAAACCACTTAAAAAAGCTCTGATTTCTGTTTGTGGCAGCTTTGCTTTTGTGATAGATGAGGAATGCCATGGCTGACTCACAATTAAAAGGCAAATATCATCTGTGTATGTTAAGAGAAGTTTTATAGGTTTATAGTTATATAGTTATATGGATTATTTATATAACTAGACTATATATATATTATATATAACTATTACAACTATATATATAATAACTATATATAACTATTATAACTATATATATTATAACTATTAGATATAACTATTATAACTATATATATTATAACTTTATATATAATAACTATATAGATTATATATAACTAGTTATAGTTTTATAGGTTTATAGTTATGTTTTACTCCCTTGTGTTGTTATCAGGAGGTGCCCTGGGTTTGGGACATTTGGGAGGGTGGGGTTGTTACCATGGCAGCAGCTGACCTCTAATCAAGGTGTAAGGAAGTGATTTCCACCCCTGGACAGCAAAGAAGGAGTTGATGGACAGAATTTTGGGAGGGGATAAAGGGTTAAAAGGTGAAACCACCATGGTGTGGGTGAGCACATGGTGGGAAAAATCCTCTGCTCCCAGGGCTGTAATATTTTCTCTATTCAGTCTTCTGCTGTATTTTTGATAAGGTTTTAATAAACCTTTTACATTTTGGAAGTGAGTAGCATTTTTCACACCTTTTTCCATTTTTATAAGGAGCAAGCACAGCCTCCGTAACTTTACTCACAGAAATCACCTTTGATTTTCAGTGACTGAAGGTGGGGAGGAACTTCTGAACCAGTCAGTGAAATCCCTGCCACAGTGATGTGACTCCTGAAGTGCACAAAGTGAGAATCCCTTGTCAAACTCTCCTGGTGTGCTGCTCACATCCAGGGCAGCCATGGAAAGGACTGTCCTTTAATGTGAGTCATGACTGCTTTATCCCTTAACTGCCTGGAATTATTAAGGTGGTTAATATTAAAATATTAACTATTTTATTAAGTATTTATTAATATTTTAAATATTAAATATTAAACTATTTTATAGTGTAATTATTTTGAACATAATATTAAAAACAGGACTTGCTGCTTTGTTCACAATGACTTGGTGGAAGAGCAGGGGCCAGAAAAAGCAAATTTTGACGTATGATAACCAGCAGAACCTGCCTCTCCTGCACCTCTGCCCCCAAGGGGTCTGCACAGAGCCCTCCCAGCCCAAGGTGGAGCTGGTGGGACCTCCCAGCAACCTGAAAAAAGGTAAAGAAACAATCAGAGAGAGAGTCTTCCCAGCAGCCAGAACAGTGAGCAGCTCCCACTGCTTCCCTTAAGGCAAGGTCTGTGTGTCAGAGCTGGGTTTTTGGACATCTGGCCTGGGCCAGGTGTTTATAGCTGAGCCAATGGAGGAATAGGTGGCTGAAGAAGTGATCAAGCTCCTCAGCCAAAATCTGGCAGACCATGCTTGACATGGACATTGAGCAGCAGAGACACCCTGAAGGCTCTCTCATCTCTCACAGAATAATTAATAATTTGTCTCTGAGAAATATTGCAAAGGAAATAGCTTGGGGAAGGGAACAGGAGCTAAACTGTTCTCCAAAGCTCCTACTGACACTTTTAATCAGTGCTGCTCTGTCTCCCAGTGACAGCTTCTGAGAGACTACTGATGGCTCTTCATGCTGGTCCGAAAATCAGCTCTATTAGGAGCTAGAAATACCAGCACTCTTCCAAAGAAGCTTATTTTTATTATATTCCCAGCCTAATACTGGAAACCAAAGAGCTTTAGAATAGAACTGGCTGCAACTCCAGCATTTCCCTTGAAAGAAAGTAAGTTATGGGAAAAATCCCTTTTTTGACAGCCTTCCACAAAAAAAAAATCCTAATTTTCCCACAGGAAACTTGCAAGTTGTGGGTAAGTGGGGTTTTTTTCCTCACTTTTTTGCTGTCTCTAAGTTTTTCCAGCTTGTGCTTGATGTTTCCAAGTGTTGCTCTTGTTGTGAGCTGGCAGAAGTTGCACAAGGGCAGTGAGGGGTGAAGCTTTTCCTCTCTGCCCGGGAGGAGGAGGTGGAAATCCACCATTAAAAAATGCAATTTTCAACCACACTAAACTTTCTACAACGTATTTTTTTTTTTCCCCTGAGGTTTTCTAGGTGGCAACAACTGGCCCCTCAAAGGATGGGGTGGCTCACAGAGGCTGTGTTGGGATACCTGGGGGAATCTTTAACATTGTTCTGCTCTGTGCTGCACTGGATGTGTTTGTGAGGTTCCTGGGGATGGGTCCTCAGCCACAATTGGAACATGCAGGTGCTCTCCCAGTGATACAAAATTAATAGGACAGGTGGATAAATCATTAAAATTATGTATAAATAAGCTTTTTTTTAAAACAACCTTTTGCTCTATTTACATCAGGCAGTGTCAGAGCATCCAGAGAGGGAAGATTGCTCTGGGAAGATGCTGCCAATCCTGCAGTCACCCTGCTCTGCAGCCTCTCTGCTTTGGGTGAGAAGTTTTAAGCAAATAAAGCTGTTTTCTCATCTCCGAGGCTTTGGACGTGCACTAGGAGGGGTGACAGAACAAAGGTCCCAACAGCAAAGAGGATCTCAGCACTGGGTCTGGCAAACAAACAGATTGAGGATGCCTCACATATAGAATGCTAACAATGTTTGAATTTCTGTGGGGTTTTTACTATTATTATTGTAGCTGCCAAGAGTTCCTCGCCAGCTTTCTCTGTTTTGGTTATTTTTAATCCTTGCTTGTTTGCCTCTCTGTCCCAGCCTTCTCAGGCTTTTATGACTGCAGCCCTAACCCCTCGTGCCCTGCAAACACATGCTGCTCACGTGAGGCAGCTTTGATGTCAAAATGGAGTTAAGTATGTGCTTCAGTGTTTATAAGATGGGGTCCTGAGTTGCTTAACCCTTGCCCAAGAAGTTTAGTTTACTGTAGCTCTCCCAATAAATCCCTGTCTGCTTCATTTCGGAGAACAGCTCCGTGTTTTTCCCCACCTCTGTTGAGAGACACTACAGATGTGTGATACTTGGCACTGGGGTCTTTTTTGGGGTTTTTTTTTTCCCCCTTTGTTTTTGCTTATGACTTTGTCTCTGGGCCTCCAGTATCATGTTTTCCCTCCTCTATGGCTCTGAATAATCAATTTGGAAAGCCAGGAAATAAATCAAAGGTTCAGATAGTAATGTAGAAAGAACGAAGGGAAAAGCAGACATATGGATTTCATCACCAATGGAGAATAACATGTATAATAATAACAACAGAGTGTAAATGAGTGTATCTACTCACAGGAGGCTTTTCCAAAATTATTGTTTTTGTACATGATTGGGGAAGTTATTTTGTGGTTGGAGCTCTTCGGAATGATTGGATCCTAGCACTGCTTGAACTCTTTCCCAGCCCTTTTTTTTCCAGCAGTGGGGCAGCAGCAAAGCTTTGCTGTGACCAGCTGCACCTTGGGAAGGGTTCAGCAATTCTGGGGACTTCCCTGGAGAAGCCTCGCTCGCGTGCTCAGCAGTGATGGTTTCCATCCCCACGTCCCGTCAGCACCGTGGCCTGGAATTCACTGCCTCTCCCCTCCGCAGAATTAATCAAGCGTGCAAGTCCTTCCCTGGCCAAGAAAAATGATGGAGAGAACATTGTCTGGTGGTGTAGAGCAGCCCCAGCTTTGTGTTTGCTCTGAGAGCAGGGATGGCTGTGCAGGGCCCGTGTGCTGATGGACACGGTGGCTCTTGGACCTCGGGGACCCTGCAGGGCTTGCCTTGGAAGCAGCACAAAACCAGCTTTGTTTTCTTTCCCACAGAGCAGGATTCTTCTTTGCTTAGATGTTCTTTCCCTCTGTGATAGGAGGGCAAGGAAAGTGCCATGGTCTTGGACAAGGGATGGAGGGACAGGACACAGGGAATGGCTCCCACTGCCAGAGGGCAGGGATGGATGGGAGATTGGGAATCAAATCTGGATGGGATATTGGGAATCAATTCTTCCCTGTGCGGGTGGGCAGGCCCTGGCACAGGTTCCCCAAAGAAGCTATTGCTGCCCCATCCCTGGAAATGTCCAAGGCCAGGTTGGATGGGGCTTGGAGCAGCCTCCAATGGTGGAAGGTGTCCCTGCCCATGCAGGGGTGGAACAAAATGATCTTTAAGGTCCCTTCCCACCCAAACCATTCCAGGATTCTGTGATTAGTCAGAGCTGTCAGCTGGAGCTGCTGTTGCCAATGCTTAGTTTGAAGTCAGTGATGCTTTAGCTAAAGGGGAGTTGGATTTAAAGTTTCTTCACCCCACCTCCTTCTCAGTCATCTTCTCTACCACCATCAGTGCACAAATATCTTTCTTTTTCCTCATTTCTCCAAAATTCTGTATTAGCTGATGTGTTTTTACTGGTTGGGTGGTGGGTGTTTAAACCCAGGCAGGTTTTTTTAAGACCTCCTGGGATAATCCCACAGCCCTTACACCACCAGAGGTGAGAAAACAATCTAAGCCAAGGGTGAGTTGTTCCTCATGTTCCTCATCTGCAGATGGAAAATTAAGATTCAACCCCTGCTGAGGTTTGCTTACCATGCTGGTTACTAATCTCTTCTAGAGGGATTTTGGTTAAATGTTTTTCAGTCCTTGGAAATTCCTGTAGGAAACTGAGGTTTTTCTACTGAAAAATCTTAGGGGAGGAATATGAACTCTTGAATCTTGATGATTCTTAGGTCAAGCATTGTGATTTACAGTCAGACACTGATGCAGAATCCTTTAAAATGGCATTTCTGAGTTCTTGCTGCTGCTGATGTGGATGTGAAGAAAGTCAGGATACTGCAAAAGCTGATCAGATCAGGCAATGAGTTCTCCCCAGCTCATTTCACAACCCTGAGCTTCCTTTGAGTACAAATCCAGCACCTTTCACCAGCAATAAAAATCACACATTTTTCTACTTTAGTTTAGTTTTGAAAAGGGAAAAAAAAAAAAAGGCACAAAATAAACTCTTCCTGGCAGAATGCACCAGTTGTCCTGTAACTGCATTTCATTGTGAAACAGCTTTTCCTAATCAGAGCTCTGCCCTGTGTGCCATTTCTGGGCTGCAAATTGCTGCCAGTCCTGATCTGGGCTGGAAATGCAACTCAGGGTCATTTTAGTAAGGAGGTAATATAGAAGTGGATCTTTATTTGAAGGCCTTCAGGGGCAGTCATGGAAAGATGTCCACAAAAGCCCATCGCCATGGGCGTGAGGACATTTTTAAAGGTTTTAGGACATTAGCATAATTGGTGAAAAACACCAGTTAGGAGGACAAGTGGTGATGAAGTTCCCCCACAGGTCAAGCTCTTTCTTTGGAGTCTCCCCCTTGCACTTGCTGTGTTCTGTCCATGAAATGTATCTCCAATTGTTCTCAACTTTGGTAGCCTGGAAGAACCAAGATAGCACAGGGGCCTTGTACCCCTGGGGTTTGGAGCTCTGGAATTTGTTTTTGTGCCGAGGGAAAGGCCATGGAAAAGTACTGGGAAAACTGACTAGGTGACAGAGCTCCAAATGTGTGTGTGAAGAATACAGAGAACATGAAAAGGAGAAGAGGGAAAGGGAAAGGGAAAGGGAAAGGAAAAGGAAAGGAAAGGAAAGGAAAGGAAAGGAAAGGAAAGGAAAGGAAAGAGAAAAAGCAAAAAACCAAAAGGGCATCACTCAGCCCTTGAGGTCAGGTATTGCCTGTTCAAAGCTGTTACAGAACCCAGCAGTGCTAGTGCTCTGGTGACACTTGAAGTCTTCTTTTCAGCAGAGTTGGGGATGTTCTTGTTGCTGAACTGGGCTTGTTTTGTCAGGTTTTGCAAGTCCAAAGTATTTTGCTGAAGCAAAACTTCTTTCTCAAGACTTTTTCCAGGCTGTTGTAGTTCCTGGCACTACAAGATAAAACCATCTGAGGAGTGAAACAGAGCTTTGGATGAGTTTTAGTGATGACTAAACTCGCATGACTCAGTTCAACTCGAGCAGAGGGTATCTCACAGAGCTGTAGAATCATGCAATGGTTTGGCTGTGAAAAGGCCCTGAAGCCCATCTCATTCCACCTCTGCCATGTGCAGGGACATCTTCCACTGTCCCAGGGTGTTCCAAACCCTGTCCAGCCTGGCCTTAGACACTGCCAGGGATGGGGATCTCACCTGCTTGGCTCTGACCCTGCAGTGTGAGCACAGGAAGCATTTCCTGAGGCATGGCTGCAGGGTGGGCCTGATCTGCAATACCTGCACTGCTGCAAGGCTGGGCTCAGCCCTTGGTGCTGTGTTAAAGAGAGGTTTAAGAGCACCTGGACTGCTCTAGCCCCAATCTGAGAGAGTTTCTCTTACAGCTCTCCCAGCTTCACCAATGCCAAGTGTGCCAGGCTGCCTTCTCTCGTGTAGGCTAAGGCTGGACTTGGTTTTATTACAAAAACTGTGTTTTGTTGCTGTGCTTTACCCAGAGAGCCCTTCTGAAGTTGCTGAGCGGATGGAGACCTCAATTTGGTCCTGGTACCATTAACCATTCACTCTCTGATGTGGGAAATCACCAGAGCTTGTTTAATTCCATCACAGAGCAGGAGAACAGGGCTGGGTCAGGTGGTGTGGGCTGGGAGGCTCCTTGTGCTCCTGTTTCACCTGCACTGGAGCAGTTTCATCCTCTGCTCCAGCAGAATCACCTGTGTGTAGTTTTAGGGCTGCAATTTCACATCACTCTGTGCTTCTGTGCATCAAGCTCTCAGCCCCTGTTAAGTTTCACTGGGTGTCTGCTTATCATGAGCTTGTGCCTCAGTTTCCCCACTCAGATGGCAATTAAAGCTGCTCCTACAGCTAATCAGGCCTCTTTGCATATTATGCATGCTTAGCCTAATGCCATAACTCCACTAAACCCAGAGCAGAGAAACCCTGAGCCTGCAAATTCCCCAAGGTCTGTGGCTTTGCAACCCCTATAGCTGCAGTCACCAGCATTTGAATATTATGAAAATTATTACTATTATAAAATATGAATATTAAATGTAAATGAACATATGAATATTATGAAAAGCACTTTCATCAGTCTATTCTTCATCTTTAAAATCCCCTCCTGGACCCTGGAGCCTCTGTTCCCCTACCTGCAGAAGGAATTTGTCAGAGCAGAGGGTGTTGTGTAGGAAGGAGAGTGTTTGGTTGCCATGTGGACTGCAGGGCTGCTTGTTTTGTGATGACAACACGAGCTAAGCGAGACCCTCCTGGGCTTTTCCTGAGTTCCACTGGCACCGTGTTGGTCTGAGGAGTAAAAACATGTGTTTGTGTTTCTGCTCCGAGTGTGACTCACAGCAACACGGGGAAGATGTTTGTGGTGATGAGGTGTCACTTTTATGCAGTTTCTTCTCTGAATGCAGCCACATTTTAAAGCTTCTTTGCATGCCTGAGGAGCAGCTGGGCTGAGATGGGGGAAAACCACTGAGACTGGAGTGGTGCAGAGCAAAATTCTGGAAAGCAGCAGAGAGTTGGGAGTCCATGGCACAGCTTTAGGGATGCAGGAGTGTGCCCTGTGTTGGCAATCAGATCCTCTGATATTTTAGAATTTGATGCCTTTGGCCCGCTGTGCTCTGTTTATGTCAGCAGAGCACTCAGGTAGAAGCTCTTTAATCTCCCAGAGCTTATGCACATACCTGACAACATTGCAGATGGATTGGATAAGCACAAAACAAAAACCAAACCCAACCAAAAAATAAAAATCAACTCAAGCAGAGCCTCTTTAAGCAGTTCAGAGCACACATCCCAGGGGTGCTTTTGACCATCTTGCCAATGCAATATATGTTTTACAGTCCTTTTAAAACCTGGGTAGAGTAATTGAGCTCTGAGCATGTTTGCACTGGGAGCTGGGTTACTGAATTAACCCTTGCAGCAGCTCAGGGTTACCTCTCCTCTTTTCCTAAAGGTCACATTTCCCATGGCCTTTCCAGATTTCCAAGAAATATTCCTGCTCCAGGGCCTGTAATGGATCCATTCCTGTGCCATGGGGTGACCCTGGCTCCAGGGGATTGTCTGAAGTTACAAGATGTGCCTGGGCTGTGTGTTCTGTCCCCATCTGTCAGAGCTGGGCAGTTCTCTGCTGTTCTTGGGGCAGTTTTTTCTTTATCTCTCCCACAGCCAATCCTCCCTCCAGGAGATCTCTGCTGTTCATGGGCCGTTAATTATTAATTATCTTCTGTCCATGGCCAGTGAGTGTCCCTGCATGGCTGATCAAATTCCATCATCCCATGGGGAGATGCTCCGCCCAGGGGAGGAGCCAAGCATTCCTACCTGGATCCAGTCTGAGCTTTGGGACACCCCAGCAGCCTTTGCCCGCTGCATTGCCAGAGGAGCAGCTTTCTGCTGCCCTGCATTGCCAGAGGGAGCCCAGGCCCATCTGCAGCAGCCCTGGAGCTGCAGAGGAAAACTCCCCCCTTGTGCAGGATCCCTGCTCCAGCAGCAGCACAGCTGGCACTGCAGGAGGGCTGAGCCCCCATGGGATGGGGCTGTGCCACCCCCTGACATACAGGGCACATTGCATGTTCTGACTCTGGCAGGGTTGTTTTGTACTATTGCATTTATATTTTTTATTTTCCTAGTAAAGAACTGTTATTCCCACTCCCATATCTTTTCCGGAGAGCCCCTTAATTTCAAAAGTATAACAATTCAGAGGGAGGGGGTTTGCATTTTCCATTTCAGGGAGGCTCCTGCCTTCCTTAGCAGACACCTGGCTGTTCAAACCAAGACAGGGATGCCTTGGGAGAGCTGTCACAACTCCTGCCTCTCATGCTGGCAGCTCCTGGTTTCTCCCTTGTCCTGGCTGTTTCCTATTTGCAAGGCAAGAGGAAAGAGGTGATCTCAGCATTGTGAGTTGATCCTAAATTCTTTTTGTCTCCAGTGTGGCTTGGTATCCTTCAATTATGTAGTTAAATTTTGTGGGGAGACCAAAAGTCTATGAATCTTGCTTGCAAACTCAGAAATTAGGGAGGGTGGAATGAACTGTGCTCCATGGTGCATCTGGTTATTCCCTAAAGCATCAGGAGTGATAAAAACCATGTTATTTTTCGCCCAGCTCACACATTAATAATACTGAAATTGTGCATTTATTCCAAAGCTTTGGTAATTACAACTGGACTCTAATCTCAGGTTTTATTACAGGTTTTTATTTGTGAAAGTGGCCACTGCTTTGGGGTGCAGGAGCCCTGTAATTGGCTTTCTCAAAACTCATGGTGGGATTTTTGGGGCTGTCCTGTGCAGGAATAGGATTTGGAATAGGAATAGGATTTTGTGCAGGAATAGGATTTGGACTTGATTCCAGAGCAGCTGTGGCTGCCCCTGCATCCCTGGCAGTGCCCAAGGCCAGGCTGGATGGAGCTTGAAGCAGCCTGGGACAGTGGAACGTGTCCCTGCCAAGGCAGGGGGTGGAATGAGATGGGCTTTAAGGTCCCTTGCAACCCAAACCATTCTGGGATTCTGTGATTCTGTGATTGATTCCCTTCTTTCATGAGGTTATTGTCCTTATTCTGCCTTCCTGAGGGTCATGCCTCAGTGCAAGAGTGACTGGGTGATTGTCCCATCAGACAGGATGGGAGCACTCATGGCCTCCAAACTCTGGCCACAGGGAGCCACTGCTGGCTGGCTGAGTTGAGTTTTCCTGCTGCTCTAAAATTGGGCTTTCTGCTGAAATGAGCCATTCTGTGCTCCTTGTGGGACCCTTCCAGCTCAGGACATTCTATGATTTTAGGGCAGATTTATGAGGATTCTGATCATCCCAGCCCCAACTGCCACCAACCTCTGGAACACAGGCCCTCAATCCAGTGCCATCATCACCCCTCCTGTGATTTCATATTCATATTCACATCCAGTGCCATCATCACCCCTCCTGTGATTTCATATTCAGCATCCCAGCGCTGAAGTCCCCAAATGTGCTGGCTGCCTTCTCAAAATACGGGCTGGAAAATCACCTCTGTGTGCCTTGGCTCCTCCTGGAGAGCAGGGAGGAATGGTACCTACCTCAGAGCAGGGCTGTGCTCGATAATGTTCGCAAAGTGCTTTTTAATCCCCTGCTGAAAGGCTCTGTGCGAGTGTGAGTTATAATTATTACGTAAACGCGCCTCAGATTTTCCTGCCCGAGCCTTCAGCTTGCCACAGAGATGTTTTCCCAGTGTTTATGTGGATGCCATTGGGTTTGTAGCTTCCTGGCTCGCTGTAGGAAGGCACAGACTTCCAAAAGAGAGAATTAAATGCTTTTCATCAGCTTGCAAAGCCAAACCAAACCCCAAACCGCTTTCAGTCAAGCTTTCCAAGAGGAGAATTGATTATCCACCAGCAGGGAAGAGATGCAACTTCATTAAGGATGGGTGAATGGCTCCAGTTCCTGCAGGTGCCCACGTTGGGAGCAGGGCCTGGGCCCCTGGGTCAGCCAGGTCTCCTGGAGGGAGCAGAGACAGCTGAGCAAACATGGGCTCTTCATGGTGTCAGAGCAGGCTAAAATAAACCATGAGGTCATGCTGGCATCACCGTGGCACCCTGAGATAATTAAACCAAGCCCTGGTCCCCCTGCAGCCCCCAGCCCCAGCCTTGCTTACAGGTGTGTTGTCATTGAGCAGCTGCTGTAACAAATCCCTGCCAGTGCCAAGTATGAAACAGCTCAGGACCTGTCCAAAACCAACAGAGCCCAGCCTGGAGATGGAGCCCAGGGGGTGCAGCTCTCCCTCCTGGAGATGAAAACAAATCATAAAGGTTAAAAGGCAGGAACTGGGGCTGGTGCTGTCTGCAAACTGAGGAATCTCTGTGCCTCTTCCCAGGAGGAAAGCAGTTAATAGGTAGCCAAGGTGAAGGTTTAAAAATAGAGCTTTTTGCATAGCTATTTGGTGATGTCTCTGGCACTTGTGCTGCCACAAATCCCAGTGTGTTCCCAGCAGGTCTTTAATGCTGGGTGTTTGCAGGCTTTTTATGATGGGTTGGTGAATAGGGAAAATGGGCTTTGGAAGGAATTACTTTGGGGCACTGGAAACCAGGTAACAGACTGTGTTGGGTCCTCGGTGGTGCTGGCACGGTCCCAATGGAATTAACAAGGTGGGTTTGAAACTGGGAGGACACTTCATGGAGCCCACAGTGTGTGTGAAGTGATGGGTGTCCCAAAAAACTGTGCCTGCCCCTGGAAGTGCTCAAGGCCGGGTTGGATGGGGCTTGGAACCACCTGGGACAGTGGAAGTGTCTCAGAGTGGAAGGGGATGAGCTTTAAAGTCCCCTCTAATCCAGATCGTTCTCTGATTCTGTGATCGATTCCCTTCTTGCATGAGGTTATTGTCCTTATTCTGCCTTCCTGAGGGCCATGCCTCAGTACAAGAGTGACTGGGTGATTGTCCCATCAGACAGGATGGGAGCACTCATGGCCACAGGGAGCCACTGCTGGCTGGCTGAGTTGAGTTTTCCTGCTGCTCTGAAATTGGGGTTTCTGCTGCAATGAGAATTTCTGAGCCATTCCTGAGCCAGCAGCAATCCCTGGGCACGGAGCAGAGGCTGTGGCTGACAGTAAATGGGAAAGCTGGTACTGAAACTCAGTTTGTTCACTTCATGAATGCTGCTGCTTTCATTAACACAGGTATCCCTATTCCAGAAAGGGATTTCACAGTCCCTGCTGTGGCAGAATTGCCTGTCTTTGCTAGTTTGGGTAACTGTGGTGAAAGAGAAGAAAATTTCTCACCATAGCATGTTTTCTGATCTGTACAAAGCTCCTGCAAGGACCTAAATATTCTGCTTTCAAAGAACTTTTCCCTCGTGATTTTTAAGACACTGAAGGTTTGCTGTGCATTTCTTTCACAGTTTTTCCCATTTATTTTGAGCACATCTTTGAAATCCTGTTAAAAGATGTGCCGGGGAAATGCAGCTAACTGGATTTGCCCCTTACAACTTCAATAATCTGGCTTTGGTTTGATATAGAAGATTTTCTTTAACATGCTCACAGAACAAGGCAGTGTTGCATAGCTGATGGTCTTCCCACCCCATTTTCTCCACAGCTCAATTCCCTTCACTTTTCCTCATCTACAAACACAGAGCAGGAGCAATGAGTTCTCCAGTAACAGTTTGATCCACAAGGAAAAGCTCCAGCTTTTCAGAGGAATGTGGTGTCCCTTTCCCTCTGTCCCAGTACAGACAGGTCAAGTGAGCAGTAGAAAAACTCAGCACGACTGGGAGTCCTCTGGAGCAGCTCTTTCTGCTCTCATCCCTGGTAGGCAGCTGTTCCATTGAAAATTGGGGTTTCTGAACTCTCTGGCTTTGGTCCTGCTCCCATCAGAGAGACCTGGCTGGGGAGGGAGCCCAGCACAAGATCCAGTGCTCCCCTGGCTCTGTCCTCACATGTTCTGCTCCCCCTGACACTGTTAAGGAATAAAAGATCCTGTCCTGCCCATGCCAGAACTTTCAGGAAGATTTTTTTGGAAGGTGCTAATCCAAGGGGGTCAGAGCAGACAGGAGGAATGTGCAGACCCCAGGCTTCCCAAAAGGAATGCAGACATGAGCACAATGCCACACACCAAACCAACACTGTCCACAAAGACTCTTCCTTAGTGTCCTGTGTCAACAGCCCCTGCTGTTCCATGTCATGCAACAAAGAAGAAATAAATTTTGGGAACAAAATCTTCCCTGTGAGGGTGGAGAGGCCCAGGGTGCCCAGAGAAGCTATGACTGCTCCATCCCTGGAAGTGTCCAAGGCCAGGTTGGATGGGTTTGGAGCACCCTGGGGTAGGGGAAGGTGCTACAGCAAGGCCTGGCTGCCAAAAAAATGGAACAGATGAAGTGGGAGATGTGTACAGATTTTGTACACATTGTGTACACAGCCTCCAGAGACCAGAAACTGTAATTCTGTGAAAAGCACAAGGAATGGGAAATGTCCTGCAGAATGGATTTTGTTGTACCTGTGGATTTGGGAGCCTTTCGAGTGTGTACTCAGGATTAGGAGACCTCTAAAACTCAGATTTGGAAGGGTCAGGATAGACACAAAGCATGTCCCAAGTTTTAGGCTAGAGCTATAGAATTTAGGTCAGGATTCCCAACTAAAAATGAATTACTCCTCAGAGGATTAATCCTGGGAACATGGATGTGTCAGGACAGGATTTAGCCATGTGTGGGACAAACTAGCCATGGGACTTTAAAGCTCATCCCCTTCCACTCTGAGACACTTCCACTGTCCCAGGTGGTTCCAAGCCCCATCCAACCTGGCCTTGATCACTTCCAGGGATCCAGGGGCAGGCACAGTTTCTCTGGACACCAATCACTTCACACACAGCTGAAGGAGGTGGAACAAACTGGCCATGGCAGGAGGGTCCCTTCCAACCCAAACCACTCCATGATTTTATAGTTCTGTGAAGTTGTAGTGAAAACCTTCCTCTGGTGAAAGAGAAGAAAATTTCATCAGCCAGAGCATGAAGAACAAGGCAGGAAGGTTAATGCACATTACCTAGGGCTTCTAAACAAATGAATGTTCAGGGATGGGGATTTTAAATCCATAGGATGATGGAGGTGACCTGTCTCACCAGGCTGGTGAGGAGCTGGGAACACAAATCCTGTGAGGAATGACTGAGGGAACTGGGGTTGTTTAGCCTGGAGAAAATAAGACTCAGGTGTGCCCTCATCACTGGGGTTGTTTAGCCTGGAGAAGATAAGACTCAGGTGTGCCCTCATCACTCTCTGCAGCTCCTGAAAGGTGCCTGTGCTCAGCTGGGGCTGGGCTCTTTCTCCAGCAGCACTGACACAACCAGAGCACACAGCCTTAAGCTCTGTCAGGGGAAATACAGGTTGGATATCAGGAAAAAGTTTTTCACAGAAAGAGTGATAAAGTTCTGGAATGGCTGCCCAGGGAGGTGGTGGAGTCCCCATCCCTGGGTGTGTTTAGCAAAGCCTGGATGTGGCACTGGGTGCCAGGGTTTGGTTGAGGTGTTGGGGTTGGGCTGGACTCGATGATCTTGAAGGTCTCTTCCAACCTGGTGATTCTGTGACTCTGTGAATTCCCAAGGTGCTGGTTGAACCTCCACCCCTTGGGGAATGAGGAGCAGGCAGAGCAGGAACAGAGGGGACCAGGTTTGCTTCTCTTGAGTGTGGAGAAGTGTTGAGCCAGCTTGAATCCACTTAGAGTTGATTCCCTCCTCCGTGAGGATTGCCTGAACAGGAGTGCCCAGACACCTCTGCTGGGGGAACTGCTGCTGTCTGCTGTTGTCTCCCCTTGGAGGAACACATTCCCTCCAAATCTGAGATAAAGGCCCTGCTATTTAAATGCTGTTTGTGTTGCAAATAACAAGCTCTTGCTCAGTGAGGAGAGTCTGGCAGTTCTGCTGCTTCCCTGCTGCCTCACATGTGGGAATCCATGATTTGGGGATCCTCTGCAGGGCTGGATTTATCATTGGTGACTGGCCACTGCTATGGAGCTTCGGGGAGCTCCGTATCTTCGTCTTTAGCGTCGCTTGTCACCTACATGTTAGCAAAAAGCGTTCCCAATATCTCTCGCAAGGAGAAATTGTGCCAGGACAGAAAACATCTCCCATCGTGTTCTAGAGGTTGCAAGAAGGTCTACAGAGTGTTTTGAACGAAACAAAAGGAAGTTGTCCGAAACTTCTTCCCTTAAAATATTTATGTGAATGGAAAACGCAGAACAGAGATAAGCTACTGTTTTATGTCAGTTTGCAAGCTGCAAACACAATGCCAGTGTTGTGCAGTTACGTTCTTCGCTTTTCGGAAGATGCTCCTCTCTTGTGAGTTTTCATTGCCAGGAAAAGGG
>NW_005054488.1:1275577-1276758 GCF_000277835.1 Geospiza fortis | reverse complement strand
TTTTTTTTCTTTCCCTCCTCACCCTGTGGTTTAGATTACAATTGAGGTTGCATTGCCCAATTACCTTTATGGTACTGTGTACATTTTTGACAAATTATCTTAATGTTGTGTTTATGTGCAAATATGTCTTGACTACTAATTGGCATCAGCTGTGGATAGAAAAAGATTCCTACCACAGCAAGATCTGCTGTAAAATCTCTAAAGAATGCACAGGAATAAAAACCAGCACAGATCACAGTTCCCCTTTGTGCTGGGTACTCTGCCATGTACAAGACCTATCTCCTGAACTGACCATAAATATTCTTTGATATGTAAATATTGTTCTGCTCAGCTACAGGAACTACCACGCTATTGCTGTTTAATTTTGTTAGCTGTTTCTGAAAGTAAAAAAAATTAAAGACAGACAAAACCAAAGAAATGTCCTGACCTTAGGAACCTTCAGGAGGTGTAGGAGAGGGAGAAGAGCAGAGCTGAAGTTTATGAAATTGTTCCATTAACACTTGCTGATTTTGTTTTCATTCTTAAATTCTAGAGCATCTTCATAAATGTAAACCTCACAACCAAAACAAAACTGCTGATGAAGTAATCAGTGTCTTTAGCTTGATTTCTATAATGTTCTGTTAACTTATGCTCAGGAGCTACTCTGTTCTCTTGTCAATTGTTGATGCATTATTTGGTAACTTAACATGGGCTTCTGATTACTGCTTAATGTTGCAATATATTGGGCCAAACATTTGCTACTGACAGTCAAATACTTTTCTGAGAGAGAGAAAGAGAGCAAAGGAGATAGTGAGCTCAAGGGTGAGAGCTATGCCCTTCTAGCAGGACTGTTTCTGCAGCTGTTGTGTACATTAATCCAGAGAGCAGATCTCCCTGCACTAAATATAGCCACGGGGGTCATTTTACATGACAGAACAAATAATTAAATAAATAGAAAGCATTTAACTATGGGGGTCACATTAAATTAGGCTTGATTTTGCTTAAGAAGGACTCCCAGATGATGGCAGCTTGGTTTAAGGCTGAATACAAGAATGGATATATTTCACTCCTCCGTTATTCCACGAAGGGAAGATGAGCGGGAAGAGGAAAGAGTCCCGGCAAGGAACTTTTCAGGTCATTAGAATCTTGTTGACTCCTCAGAGGAGTCAGACTGGCTCCGAGGGATTTTGAGAACCCCACCA
>NW_005054488.1:1254893-1275523 GCF_000277835.1 Geospiza fortis | reverse complement strand
TAATCTATGTCAGTTTAAAAACGTATTTGTTCCCTGTATATGCCTTACCAGCTGCAATTAGCATTCAAATACACATACTTATCAAACCCTTCTGCTGCACTCTGCAAAATCAAAATGCAGACCAATCTGAAATTGAGGGATTACCTTTTTTAATTCCTCCAGATGTTGCTGCCCAGCGTGGCAGTGAGTTGCGCTGAGAGTTATCCAGAAGTGCGAGGGTAAAGTTAAGGAAGCGAGGATATTCTCCAAGTCCTCAGGAACAGAAAGAGTTAGGAGTCCATCCAGCGAGGGAAGTTAACCTTGGTTATTGTGAGGATGGCTGTGAGGAGCTGGACAACCTGTCACCACCGGAGCAGCAGCATTTGTCAGTGTGCAGGTCCCAAGTTATTTTGAGCAGCGTGAACCATGTGCCCGCGGAGCATTCCACCTCATTGGACAGGGAATCCACTGCTCCCACAGCACCTTGGGCACCCACTGCCTTCTCCTCACTCACACAACAGCCCTATAGATGCATATGTGGGTTTTGCTGATTCATCCAAGAGCCTCTGGAGTGGCATTGGATCACTCTTGGCAGCTGCTGTACACTTGAGCCTTTTCAGATTACTCGTTATCGCTCTTTCGTTACGTTTCCATCAGAACTCAAAGGTTTCAGTCACAGGGAAACCCATCAGCTGGTAACAACATAAACATTTTGCAGCTCCAAAGGCAAACTTAGCAAACGTGTTATTTAAATAGTAAAATATTCCTGACTTCTGTGGAGTGTTCAGTTTAATAAACACAGTGAACAGTGCAGAAATCCTTCAGGATGACCCATAACTACAGATCCTCAAAGGGCTAGAACTTCTACATATGTTACTGAATGCACAGAAATGGGCTGTTGGAGGGAAAGCAATTCAAAGAGGCAATCGAAACTAAGCTCTAAATAAAACTGAGAAAGAAACATAGGTGGGATAACTTCAACACACTTGAAGCAGTACACAGAGAAACCCTGTTACTATAGAGAATTTCATTGCTTAAAACCTTGACTGGCCAGAACCTACAACACCACGTGGCAAACACAGAGATGAGATTTTCATTTCTACTCTTCCTACACATGAGCAACAAAAAGTAATTTTAAACAGTTCATCATGCTGCTCAATTGTTGATATTTTATTAAAAATGCTTTTTGCAATTCTGATTTTAAAAGATTACTAAAATATTATGCATTTATGATGGGGATTTGATATATAAGCCTTTTCATAGCTAATGATGTAAGAACTGGCTTCTTGACCTTCTCCCAGAACTCTCAAATTATTATCAAGTGAGCACCTGTGCTACAAAAGGAGTTCACCTGTGGAATGTAGTTCTTCAGAATATTATTTTATGAGTTGTAACAGTATGGAAAGTCAGAGGGAAAGGCATTTCTTTCATGTAAAACTTCCTGATGCATTGCAGATACTTTTCTATTTTTCTACTTTTTGTAAATCACTGTCGTGGTTTAACCCCAGCTGGTAACAAAGGCCCACACAGGGGCTCACCCCCAACCCCTGGCAGGAGGGGAGAGAATCAGAAGAGTTAAAGTGAGGGAACTTATGGACTCAGATAAAGGCAGTTTAATAAATGAAACAAAAGTTGTGCACACAAGCAAATAAAAGCAAGGATTTCACATAGAATCACCAAGTAAGCTGAGTTGGAAGGGACCCATAAAGATCATCAAGTCCAACTCCTGGTCCTGCTCAGGACCATCCCTAAGAGTCATGTGCCTGATAGCATTGTCCAAACCTTCCTTGAGGTCTGTCAGGCTTGAGGCTCTGCCCATTTCCCTGGGAATCCTGTTCCAGTGCCTAGCCACCCTCTGGGACAAGAATCTTTTTCTAAAATCCACCCTAAACCTCCCCTGGCACAGCTTCAGGCTATTCACCCAGGTCCTGTCACTGGCCACCACAGAGGAAAGATGGTTGTCCTGTCCCAGGTGCAGAATGCAGCACTTTCCCTGTTGAACTCCATATGGTTGATGATTGCACAGTCCTCTAATCTGTCGAGGTCTCTCTGCAAGGTCTCCCTGCCTTCAACAGAGTCAGCAGCCTCTCCCAGCTTGGTATCATCTGTGGCCTTGCTCAGTATCCCTTCCAGTCCTGTGTCCAAGTCATTTATGAAGATGTTGAAGAACATCTTCATAAGGGCTGAGGATGGAGCCCTGTGGAACCCCACTAGTGACAGGTCACCAGTCTGATGTCCACCCCATTCCCTGTCACCCTTTGCACCAGACCCATGAGCCGGTTGTTCACCCATCCCATAATGTGTTTGTAGGATGGACATTTTGTCCAGAAGGATCCTGGAAGAGACAGTAGCAAAATTTCAGATTCAGATTTATTGAAATCCAGAAAGATTACATCAACAGGCTTCCCTTGATCAGCTTGGTGGGCTACCTTGTCCTAAAAGGAAATCAGATTTGATGAGCAGGACTTCTCTCTCATGAAGCTGTGCTGGCTGTGACCAACGATTGCATTCTTTCAGGTGTTTTCAATGCCTCCCAGAATATCTTCTCCATGACACTGCCAGGCACTAAAGTGACACTGACAGGTTTAATTTCCAGGGTCCTCTTTCTTGCCCTTCTTGAAAACTGGGACAACATTTGCCAGCTTCCAGTTACCTGGGATTCCCAACACAGCTCATAAATTGGAGAGAGAGGCTTTGAGATGACATCATCAGTTCTTTGTGGATTCTTGGATGGGGCCCATCAGGTCCCATGGATTTGTAGGGATCCAACTGGAGCAGCAGATCCTGCACAGTTTCAGGGTCAGCTGGGAATTGATCATTCTCTCAGTCATGGTCCTCCAGCTCAAGGCACTGAAACCCCCTTGGCCCATCATCCATGATGAAGACAGAGGCAATGAATGTGTTAAACAGCCCTGCCTTGTCCGTGTCCCTGATTGTGAGGTGACCATCCTCATCCTGGAATGGCTGGTGTTATTTCTACACTGCCTCCTGCCATTATTATATTTGAAAAAAATTCCTTTTTATTGTCCCCTAGAGTTCTGTCAGCTTCATCTCTAGTTGAGCTTTGGCCTCATGAATTTTATCCCTACAGCTGCAAGCAACATATCTGTATTCTGCCCATGTCTCCTGGCCTTGCTTCCACTGGGCATACACTTTGCTTTTTTGCCTTATTTCTGAGACATGATTCCTGTTCAGCCAAGCTGGCCTTCTGCCTCACCAGCCTAGCCTCCAGAATTTGGGAGCTGCTGCTCCTGTGCACTTTGGAGGGGATGTTTGAAAAGCGACCAGCACTGCTCGACCCCAGCGCCTGCACAAATATATTCCCAGGGGACCTTGCTCTCTAACTCCCCGAACAGCCTGAATCTGCTCTCCTCATGCCTAGGGCTGGAGTTCTGCTGGCACTTTTCCTCCTGTCAACAGAGATTTTAAACTCAATCACTTCATGGTCACTGTGGCCAAGACAGCCCCAATCCCCACTTTGCTCACAAGATCCTCTCTGTTGACAAGCAGCAGGTCAATGAGGGGATCTTTCCAAGTCAGCTCCCTTAGGACATGTTCCATAAAGTTGTCATCCGGGATTTTTTAGGAATTTTCTGGCCCAGGTTGTACCAGTTAATTTCTGGCAAGTCGAAGTCCCCGTAAGGACCCAGGCAGTTGATTTGGAAGCGTCCCTTAGATGCTCAAAGGAAAGTTTGTCAGTGTCACTGTCCTGCATAGGAGGTCTACAGGAGACTCCCACCATGACATCTCTGTTACTTGTTTGCCTCTCAGTTTTATCCAGAGGCTCTCAGCTGTGCCCTTGCCAGCTGTGAGCTCCATGCATTCCGACCCTTCTATTCCATACAGTGCCTCTTCTGCCCTGCCACTCCCACCTGAAGAGCTGTAACCCTCCAACAGGGAATTCCAGGCACAAGACTCATCACACCAGGTTTCACCCATACAATGATGTCAAGCTCTGGGACTGGGCCAAAGCCTGGAGCTGCTCCTGTTTGCTCCTGGTACTGTGGGCATTAGTGTAGAAACATCTTGGGTGTGGTACTTTGTAGCCAACACCTTGTGAAGCAGATTGAGGGATCTGCAAGTGCTCATTTCCTCCACTTTTGGCACAGCATCCCATCCCTCAGTGCTGCTGAGCCTGGGTATGTGCCTTTGCCTCTCCCTAGCTGGTTGAAAGCTCTGTCAATGAGCCCACTAGCTCCTGTGCTAGAGCACCTTTCCCACTCTGACTGGTGCACCCAGTCAGGTGTCAGAGTAGACCAGCTGTTGAGTAGATCTTCCCATGGTCAAAAACCCCCAAACTTTTCCACTGAGACCAGCCTCAGACCCATTCATTGGCCTGATGGATCTGCCTATTCCTATTTCATTCCCCACTTCCCATGGCTGGGCAGGTGTTCACCCAGGCCCAGGAGAGCAGGGCCCCATCACGTGTGACAGTGACTGGGGAGGACAAACTCCATCACCCTGAATGTCCTCCTTTCCTTCCTTCTTCTCCTGCCCCAGCTCAGTGTGCTGAGCATGGCCCCACATGGGCTGGGAAATCCCTTGGGTCACTTGGGCTCAGCTGTCCTGGCTCTGTCCCCTCCCAGCCCCTCTCTGGTGGGGCTGGGTGAGGGCCAGAGGAGGCCTTGGCTCTGTGTGAGCTCTGCTCAGCAATGCCCAAAACATCCCTGTGCTACCAACACCCAAAACATCCCTGTGCTACCAACACCCAAAACATCCCTGTGCTGCCAACACCCAACTCCACCCTGTGCTACCAACACCCAAAACATCCCTGTGCTACCAACACCCAAAACATCCCTGTGCTACCAACACCCAAAACATCCCTGTGCTGCCAACACCCAAAACATCCCTGTGCTACCAGCACTGCTTCCAGCACAAATCCAAAGCACAGCTACTGTGGAACACACCTTAACTGTACCCCAGCAGAAACCAGCACAAATTCAATTGGCAGAATACCTTAGAGCATGAGTTTGTGGTGAAGATAGGGAAAGGTTGTGTAGTGAAGCCAGCCCTCCTTTTGGGCACAGGTGAGGCATTTTATGGGTTGGGTGGTGTGTGATGTAACTTTATATTTGAAATAGAGATCTAAGATATTCTTTATAGTATCTGTAACAGTAGATGTGAGCCATACAGTGCTGCAGGAGCTGCCTGATGATACTGTACCCCATGCTGCTGTGGTTTGGACAGTGTCTGTAGATGTTTAGGCTACAAAGTCTGCAGCCTGAAAATGAAGTTTGATGTGTCTGGTAATAATTGTAAATCTATGGGGAGTTCTGCTGAGATGCAATTATTTACCATGGAGTCTTGCTGTTGGTGTGCTGTTTGTGCATGATAAGCAAAATAATTCAAGCTGACCAAAAAAAGCAAAAAACTTCCACTTCAAGACAGAGTTTAAGATGCTAGAATTGCAAAATCATTGAATAATCTGAGCAGTAAATAAGCTTAGGGTTATGTAGAAAGTACAGCATTGAGAAACCACAAAAAGATATGAGCCTTTGCTGTGGCAGACAGACCATTGTAACAGCAGATGGTACAAGGCCAAAAATTCCAGGAACCACAAAAAGTTGGAGCCTACACAATGTGCCAGGTCTTGCAGAGCTGGCATTTTGATAGAGCAACACCAGAGAATTTCAGATTCACTTGTTTGTAAGTGACAGTCTAAAGCCCATGAAAATACTGTGGCTCCTCTGTCTGCATTTATAGAATGAAAATGAAATCAGGCTTTTGCCTACTGAGCACTAAAAAAAGCACTTTAAAGTATGATGACCTCCAGCTTTATGTCCCTTTGTCTTTGCTGGCTGGCAGAAGAATGAGGCATAGTGTCCTACAATAAATTACTGAGCACTATTTCTCTCCAGATCTTGGCTGTCAAAGCCCAAACTACCTTCACAAGCTCGAACAAGACTCACAAGAAGTGAATTTAAAATGGAACTTTGTACATGGCTGGTGGGCTGTTATTCCCCAGTAGGATTATCCAACTGTATTTGTCAACCTATGGATTTATTATGAATGGAAAATTCTTGATTTTCTAGATATTAGGCTGAAATGAATACTATTCTGTTAATGGCAGGTCTTAGGCTGTGACCATTCTGCTGGGCAAGGACGAATGTTCACTTGGCCTTTTGCTGGAAGAGGTTGTTCCAGGGGCAGTGAATTAATTGCTCCCTACCTGTGCAGCTTTGGGCAAGAGCAGCCATGGCTTTTCTTGAAGCAGCAGTGACTGTTGCTGCTTTAATAACTACAGTTAGAGGCTGGGCAATCTGAACAGCAGTGGCAAACCCTATTTCTCTTTTATAGACTTTAATAAACTATCATGAGGCCATTGTTCCTTTGGTAAGAAAAGTGTTAATGGCAAATTTCTGGATGTTCCTGGAAGAGCTATTTCAAGTGATTTACAAACCTTGTGCAAGATGAGTTGGGTATTTTCTATTCATATCACTATGCAGCACATCTCTTACCATGAGTCTGCCAGGTATTGTGTAATCCTAATTTGGATTCTAAGTTTAGAAGTGGAGACATATTAGAAGGATGATAGAAATGGTACCTCTTTTGTATGGAAAGTACAAATAATGATGTTAGAAATTCCTTGAGTGCCTATTTCTTTTGCACCCAGCCCAAACCAGACTTTATCATTGCACAGGGCAGCTTCAATCCTCACCTCATCTGAGGATTGCCCAAGCGTTACCAGAGAATTTTCAGTGTCATTCACTATTTAGATGAAATGTATTTGTGATTTATGGGGCCTGACGCTGTTTCCAATGAAATCAGAGTTTGTTCAGTCATTGTCATCAATAGGAGAGGAGTCAGACTTTTCCAGAAAGTTGTAACTACAGTAATGAAAGCAATCCTGCAGTCATCCACACAGAACCACAATCTCTTGTACCCCAATGTTCCATCTATTTGCTTTGCAAAATTATTCAATAGGTTAAAATATACCAGTAGTTTGCTTTGTTGCAGTAGACAAGGTACAGCTGGAAAATGTTATAAAGATAGATAATCTCCAGAACATGAAGTAATTGATGTTATGGGTGGCAATTGTAAAAGGTGATTTGTAATATCCCTTTTCTTGTAAAAAGCTTCTACTCAGTTGTAAGATCATCAGGTTCTTTAAGGCAGACTCCCTGTATAAAAACATGGAGAACACCATGTCCTTATTTTAAATTATTATATTTTTTCTTGTCTGTTATTAGCCATTGTACAATGCTATGTTATAAATATCAGCCTTTCAAAAATGCCTGGGATACAAAAGAGTTAGCAAAAAGTGTTCACAGGCATTTCACTGTTCCTGTACAGTTAATATTTCCTTAGCTTCTCCTACATTCTTCCTTTTCTAAGGGAAATTACTTTTGTTTTAATGTTGGTAATTTAACCAACATTTGGCAAGCTGCTAGCATTCAGATTTTAAAGTGGATAGTTCTCCCTTATGGTTCCAATAGATCATGCATGCTCTCTCCCTGGACAGGCTCATGTGGCTGAGCAGATCCCCTGGCAGAGGCTCTGCACCAGGTCTGGGTGCAGAGTTTGGCTCACACCAGCCTTCCTCCCATGGTCAGCACCCTCAGGCCTCAGTGATTCATAGAGCACTCAGCAAATACCAGCATACAGAGACTGGCTGTTGCCCAAAAGGCAAAAGCTGGATGCAACCTCTCATATCAGATTGGTTTTAAAAATAAGTTAGAAATTGAGATAAAACTAATGAGGGCTCCTATCTGTACGATTCAATGTCTGGTAATTGAGAGAAACACAAGATAGAAAACAATGATTAAAACTAATAACCAGAAGCTGGGTTTGATTACTGTGTATGTGCTCTTCCATCCATGACTTTCTTTGGGCAAGTGAAGCAGGAGGAAGCTGGGTTTGACACTGGTGCCAAACCACCAGCTTGACTGAAGTGTGAGATTTACAGTCAGGGCTACTGCTCCCAGCATCGCCAGAGACTGTGGGATCCATTTTGACACTATAGGATTTCACTGTCCCTGTTACAAGGCATGATTAGACCAAAGAGTCCAGAGAAGGGATCTGATAATTCCAGTTCTGGTGTCTTCACCTCATTTGGGACATTTTGCAATGTGTGAGATTTGCCTTCCTCCTATGGCCCCTCTCCTTCCCTATCTTCTTTTACTTCATCACTTCATTTCTTATCTTGCATGTCTTCCCTTCTCTTGTTTTTGATGGGACCCTGGTGTAGCAGACAAGGCTCATAGTCTGTGTTGTTTCAGGTCTCCAGCTGGCCCTGCCTCAGCCTGATGCTGGCACAGGTGTGAACACCTCTCTGAGCTGACACACCACTGGACTTGGGATTTCCCTGGGATTCAGTGTAAGAGAGGGCACTAAGCCAAACACAGGCCCATCAGTTTCTGTTTGTTTTCCCCTTCTTTAGAACATACATCTCCAAAACATGTAATAATAATAAATTCATATCCATAATTCATACCAACTGAACACATGGTCAGAGTGGCTGGTACAGAGTGGCAGTACCTGCTTAACTAAATCTAAAGGAAAAGGAAATACAGCAATATTGCTACAGTGAAAGCCACATTATATATTTATATTTTGATTATTTGGACTTCTTGTGTTACTTTCTACTTGTAGAAAACTTTGATTTTTTTTTCTCCTGGTAGCTGTTTCTGTGGTTGATATTAAGTTGATATTAAGTAGATATGACATCTGCAGTGTCTGCCTTTGTTAACCACTTACTTTGTGCAGAGACAGCAGCATGAATGCTTTTGACTTGGGGTTGAGATTAACACAACAACATGTTGTGAATTGTATTTTTAAAAGTGGATTAAGAGTCAGTCCAGGGAGGCATGTTTTGTAACCACAGTCTCTATTTCCAATTACACATTTGGTCAAACAGAGATTTACAGTTCACTGCTTATTCTTATCACTTAAATTACTCCATACATCTAGAAAAGAGAGCAGAATTTAACCCAGGCTCCTTGCAAAGAAATTCCCAAATCCTGAAAGAACAGAGAGGCTACTGAGAGTCTATTTGCAAGTGGTTTTAACATAAAAGAACAAAACAAAGTGTGGCAATTATTTGTGGAAACCTGATTAATGCGAGTTGCATGGTAATGAGTCAAAGAAACTCAAAGAATCTTGACTTCTGTCTGAACTAAGAACCCTATATATAAAATATAGGTATCTTCAGTGTGTCTTTTCTGCTTAGGCATAGTGTCTCTCCAGTGTTGTTTGGTCTGTGATAGAAGCCCTGAGGCCACAGCAAATTAACCCCAGAGGGCCGGGCAGGTGGCAGGAGGCTGAGGCTGCCAGTGTGGCACTGTAGATCAGGACCCCCAGGATTTTGCAGAACCCAAACCTAGAATGAGAATGGCTGGTGTTTTCAACCTGTTATAGACAAGCTAAACTGTAGAAAATACCAGCTCTATCAGATGTTTAATAGGAAAAAACCTGCAATAACTCAATTGTCACAACTGTACTTCACAAGATACACCCCTAATTAGAACGTGTTAAAAATTGTTGGTAGATGAAAATAAGGAGAGAGCATTCATGGACAGTCTACATTTTAAAAATAATTTCTTGAGACCTCTTGCATTGCAGGCACATTCAGATGAGAGTTTCAGTGTTTATCAGTAGCGGCATGACAGCCAGCTCATCTCTGAACCTGCGCTCATGGGATCACCTCAGCTAGGCAGACCTCAGATGAACAGCCTGGAGAGCAGCAACATGATTGTTCAGTGAGGTGGCCAGAAGAGCTGGCTGGAGAGAAGAGCTTGGTTAGGTGGATTGCATAGAAACGGGTGGCTTAGGGGGCAGGAGAGCATGGTGAGATACCAGTTCACTAAAATGTGACAGGAGCAAACTCCATGGACAGGAGAGCCAGTGTGTGGTGTAGGGCAGGGTGAGCTGAGGGAAGGGGACAGGAGCAAACTCCATGGACAGGAGAGCCTGTGTGCGGTGTATGGTAGTACAGGTGCAGCAGGGTGAGCTGAGGGAAGGGGACAGAGCTGGGCAAGCCCGGTTATATCCGCTCTCACGGACACACGGGGGCAGCAGGAAAGCGTGGCAGTCCCCGTGCCAGCCCAGGAGTCAGGAGCGGCCCGTGGTGCCGGGCAATCCGGGCTGGCGCTGCTGAGCGCTCCGGGCGCAGCCACCGCCGGCTCTCCCCGCGCTGGCAAGGGGAAAGCCTTGGCACGACCCCTAGGGCTTCGAAAATGTTCCTCCTTCGAATTAAAACGGGGTCATTTTGACAGGAAAACACAGCCAGGGTATGATCCCTGTGAAATACCAAGCTGTGTTTCGTGTCAGGTACGTACAGGCAATGTGTGTATTTGTGATTGTGATATGTGTGGAAACTGACCATGGGACAGTTATAAACACGAATTCTAATAAATAACTGAGGCAAGTAAAGCATGGAAGAAGGCCTCTGAACCTATCCTTTGTTTGCAATAACAGAGTTTTGCAATAATAACCTTTTGAAGTATAATTTTAGAATATTGCTTGCATCCTTGAAACTATAGCTTTGGAATGTATAAAAAGGAAACATGTTTATCTCACACCTCAACAAAACAGAGAAAAGCAGCTTGAGAAAGGAAGATGAACATCAACTCAAGGGTTTATAGTTTTGACCAAGGGAAGCTGGACATCACTGTTATGAGATTTATAGTCCTTGCAATTAAAAGGTGGACCCACATCTGGGGAGCTGGACTGCACCAGATGGGATTCGTCTGTCTTCTTTCAGAAACCGGACCACCACCACCTGGGGATACTCCTTTTGGGATACATCCTGAGAAAAACTAAATCACAATAGTGTATAGAATTGTGACATAAAAATTAGGACTAGAAACTGCTGATGAGTAAAAATTGGAATAGAAACTGCTGGGAAAGCTGATGAGTACCCCTATAAATACCTGTAAGCCTCAACTATCGGTGTGCAGTTGGAGGGAAAACTTCCCCCGCTGTACCCAGCGCTGTATTGCTCTTACTTTACCATATTAATTAATAAATTGATTGCTGCTTGAATATTGGCCTAGTCAAGCTTCTTATTTATAACATCCCCACAGTGACTCCCATTACACGGCTGGAGCTGCAGTGTCACCTTTCTGTGCCCAGCCCAGATCGGTTCCCGGCCCCTCCCGGTGGCTCTGGCTCTGGCCCTGCGCTGCCTCATCTGTCTGGAACGCCTTCCCTCGGGCCACTGAGTCACCTCCCCGCTTTAAATGTCGCATTGGGGCACTAAACTGACTCGCATTATAACGTAAACTGTAAAAATGTGGATGACGATGCATTGCAAAATGTTATCCACAGATACTGATGAAGCTTCAGAACACCAGGGGGGTTTAGGGATCCAACTCTACTGGCAGATTTGATAGATTTCATTTTAAAAAAAGATCTTTCTTGTCAAAACACATGCAAACTTTCAGAAGCAACAGAGAGGAGAATTAAAGGAAATTCTTAGTACCAGCTTAGGAAACACCATCAGTATGAGAACCATTGTGTTTAGCTGAAGAACAAATGGCATTCAGGTAAGGTAAGCTCTCTTACACGATCATGACCCAGAAAATTCCCTCAGAGCAACAACAGTGTGAGGTACTGGCCATTCCAACTAGCCAAGCAGATGGTTGGCTGTGCCAAAAGTGACTTCTTCACAAATATATAAGACAGAGTGAGGATAAGTAAAAGAAAGGAGGCTATGCCTTTTCTTTTAGGACCTTAAATAAGACCTCTAATTTATTTCAAATAAGTCACCTTGCAATCAGAAATATCACTGAATACTTTCCCAGGCCAGTGGTTCTGCTTACTCAGTTGAGTCTCCAGAACCATCTAATTTCATACCAAAAAGTCAAGACATTATTTACTCAACAGAAGGAGTCAAAAGATCTATCACAGGATTTAAAATACACTGTGATCTGATAAACCATGCATATAACAAGCCAAGTTTAGATCAACGGGTACATCAGTGATATATATTAATGCCTTGTGCTATGCCACCAGTTATAGAAAGGAATTCTCTTTCTGGCTAGGATGCCTTTGGAAATCCCTTTTTAAATGTCTCACGTTTTGCTTTAGTAAAGGAAGAACACTGGAAGACTTCAAATTGTGATACTTAGAAAGAAAATGCAAATATGGTAAGTGCTTTTCATTTAATCTGATTAGCAAACGCCTTTTAAAGCACAACAAAACCTTTCTGCCATGCTTAATTGGTGATGTGGGGCGTGGAAATTCAACATTTGAACTAGATTTTAGATGTAATGCTCCTAAAGTTGAATCAGAACAACATGGTAAATCAAGAAAACCTCTATTTTATGAAGAAATATTTACTATTTTGGAAAGTCAAAGGACATGAAGACCAACACTATATTTTCATTAAATAGTTTAAAAGATAAGCTTTAAATTTTATTACATTTTTGTTGAAATTCTAAGGACTTGCCTGTGTAGATCTACTTGTATATTCCCATTTGAGGTGTTTAGCTTCATATTGGCCAAGAGTTTGATGTTAAAATGACTGGAGGCAGTCACCTAAATCTTTACTCACCATTTTTTCAAAATGACAATACTCATTTTGAAGGCACAGAGTTCAGAAAGTCTCAATCACAATGTTTATAACCTGTGGGTATGAAAGCTATTCCTCCTGTGTGGAGTGGATTTGTTGTGCATTTTGCTGCTGAATAGGATTTGAAGTGTTGGAGGGAACGGGGAAGTGCAAGTGGGGCTGGAGTGGAGGGGAGCAGACCTGCTGCTCTCCTGCAGTGCTGCACAGAGTTCATGTGGCATGCAAGGAGCATAAACCTGGCGTTCCACTGACACACTCAGCTGTGGGCTCTGAGCTTCTGAGCTGCGATATCAAACCATCCAGAGTCAGCTACTTTAACCATTGACTTCCACAGACAAATAACAAACCTGTCTCAGGGTTTGACTTGGAGCAAAGGGAAGCAGGGAAAATGAAAGGATGGCTTTGAGTGGCTGGGGCACGTGAAGAGAAGGGACTCGCCAAGGAGAACTTGCAGAGTTTTCCCAGCTGTAATCAAGACAATAAAGTTGAAAATCCAAGGGCCAATGGACAATCTGACTCCCAAAAGAGCACTCTGAGAGCAGCTGTAGTGACTTTGTGTGCTCCCACCCTTGCAGTTGTGCCATTGGAAGTACTCAGGAGGGATAGCAGGGCTCCCAAGAGAATGGTGTCCTGGGCTTGGAAAACCAAGGAAAGAAACTCCACACATACTGAATGCTTCCTGATCCTGAAATACTTGCTGTCTCTTTCTGTGGCACAAGAGAAAACCTTGGGATCTTTTGCAGAGATGTGAAGATGTCTCTGGTCTAAATCCTAAGATGCAGGATTTGAGGAAGCCAAAGGTTTACATCAGAAAATATTTGATGAGGAATATATTACTAGTCTCTAGCTTTATTCTCTTTATGTTGATCAATGTATGTCAAGCATGCTATTTGAATCTTTATCAAAAATTAATTTTAAAAAATTTTAAGTTTCTTGAAATACAGCTGAAAACATAAATTTATTTGATAATCCTTGAGCTTTTAAATTTAACTTCAAAATATGTATAGTTAAATTATATTTTAAAATCCATTTAATTCCACTTGTCAAATGGTATTTCTTTTAACTTGCTGTGGGTTTTTAAGAAAACATCAGAAATCATTATAATAACAGCATCTGTTTTGTTGTTACTTGGGCAAATAGTTCTGTATCCAGTCAAAATTAGCTGTAAAACTACTGGTGTGGGAAGTTTCAAAAATGAAGATTTTAAAACTATATGTGTTGTTATTAACTATCCTAAACTAAAACTTTGCCAAAAGATAACAGTGTTCATAAATTTGATTTGAAAATGTCCAGACACTTTAATCTCAAATACAGGATTCTTGAGGGGTCATTGCTGATACAACACACTGGAAATTACAAGTGTTTGTAATGGCTATAAATGGAACATTTCTAGGTTCCTGCCTATTATAATTCTGCAGGACTATTATAGTTATGAACAGACTATTTTAATGCTTATGGTTATTATAAACACAGAAGACAACACAAACAGGTTTAAAATGGTGATGAACTATTTAGAAACTCAAACTTGAACAAGAGGTCAGGGAAAATGATAAAGACCACATCATTTGCCTCTCAGAAAAGTGATTTTTAATCTTAACACTGCTTGCTACAAAGCAACCACTTGTTCATGAGACAAATAAGCATTCCTTTCCTTCATTTTATAAAAAAAATAAAAGAAATTACAATCAAAGGAATTTAATTTGTAACATTGATACTGTCTGTTAAAAAGCCATTTTGCCTGGCTGAGTTTGCTACAAGCTAAAAGAACCTTATAGTGTTTGTATAGAATTGTTTGTATTTGCAGAGGTTATATCACATTTGGACACAGTATTTTTTTACAAGTCTATTGGCTAAAATAGGATGTGTAACTGTTTTCTGAGGAGATTGGTGGTTCAAGCTGGCTCTCCTGAAATCTGTCTGGTTTTGGATGTCTCCACTGGGCCACGGGGTGAACAGAAGCTGCTGTGCCAGCTGGATACTCTGTCTTTTCCTGAGACAGTCTCAGGAACAATCTCACCTACATCTCCAGGGTCCTGAGCTCTAGGACTCTTCTCAAATTCATTCTGTGTATTCTAGGAGTAATTTTGCTGCTCTAGAACCTTGCCCAGGAGCTGAAAAGATCTCTGTACTATTTTCTATGAAAGTAAGTATGTATGTGTAAAATGGGGAGCAACCAGTGCCCTGAAATGATAATTCCTGACTGGGACCAGTGATCATATTTAGTGGTGTGCTGGTGACTTGCTGACATGAATGACAAGAAAGCCTTCATCAGGCAGACATGGGTGATGAATCACTGCTGCCTCCTTCCCTGCCCAAGAAAAAGGCACAGCTAAATGCAATGGAGGCTTGGCACAAGTGGCTGCTCTACTGTTTCTGCTTCCAAAAGATATTCAGTTGCTTTGGCTTCTCCTTGCAAGCCTGAAGTTCTAAATGGAAGCAGTTTGTTCTGTGCTGGTAGACCAAATAAACAAAGAAACATTATCCCAAAAACATTGACCCAAAGTCTTCTGCAGTGAAACAGGAGCATCCAAATCACTCATACTAAAAATCAACCACAAAATTGGCAGCGCTTTGCACCACTCCAGTGTCAGTAAACAGAAACAAAAGATTACTAATTTGTGGCAATTTTTCTTCCTAAATAAAGTAAATATTGACTTAGGAGACCTCTGGGAACATGAGGAGTCACTGGGTTTCTCTACATAGGAATTGTGTGTAGGAAGCAGCAGTGATTCCATTTTTTCAGACAGTTATGAGGATTTGCTCAGCTCATACACCTCTCTTTCTATCTCCAAAATTGTTTTTATTCTAATGCCAAGGTTGAGACTTAAATTGTAGCAAATTAAGAGTTACAGTCCTTCAAAGACTCCAAACTCTGCTCACATACAATTTCTGTGGAGCTCCTTAAGAACATCTGCAAGAGAATTTAGTTCTCCATCTGTCCAAGACTCTTTGACCACTGTGAATATTTAATCCCCTTTATGAACAGAGAAATCCTATACTGTATTTGATACAAATGTCATAGATTCACTCCCACTTTGACACATTTCAGTCCTTGCTTCACCAAATATTTGTTGGTTGCTAACAGCACAAAAGAGAAATTATAGAATCATGCCTCTCTGGGTTTTGGTAATATATGTGAAATCATAAATATAGTCCTGAATTAAATTATAAAAGCTGCAGAGTACTGTCCAATCATCTTTACTGAACAAAAATACCTGTGTTGCAAAATAGTCCCATATTTCTGAGTGATAACTAATAGCAGAAACAGCTGTATGGAGTTTGGATGCACCAGGCACAGTTTATGCCCCAGTGTTATTTTCTTCCCAGCTATTCTTTGCAGAGTGCTACCACAGGAATAAACAGCATGCACTGACAATTGTTGAGGCACAGGGCCACAGGCTGTCCCACCCAGCTGCTGGGGGGGTCTCTGCTTCCCAGAGAGTGTGCTGTGCCCCCTTCCCTGCCAGCAGCCAGTGCTCACACCCCTGCCATGGCATGTGCTTGTGCCCTCTGATATTCAAATGTTTCTTTTCTCTCCCCATGGCAAGCGTTAATCTGGTCTGGGATCTTTTCCTCCACTGTTTTTGTTCCTGTACACTAACACATCTACCTTCCTACTTCCCTTCCTTCCAACACCCCTATATTCCTACTGCCTGGAAGGTGGATTTTTTTTTCTCTCAAATCTTACTCCTTGTAAAGCGAAGGACTTTAACATGCAGTAAGTGGGGCAGAGGTAGAAAGGAGTATCAGGACAAAATCAGTCTGGCTCAATAGACAGGGACTCTATCATGCTGTTTCTGATTTTCATATCAGCCCATTTTTTTCTTCCACTCCCAGTTATATTCCAGCAACAACAAACTTAGTTTTGTGAATTTAATGCCAGCTCCCACCACACCCCTAAAAGAGACCATCCATGTAATTTTCACAGTTAGTTTTCCCTTCTGCTGAATCCCAATCCCCCTGAGAGCACAGGTCCCTCCTCCCCACCTCTGTTTACACCAGCACCTTTCTTTCTTCACAACCAGGTCAGCCCGTGCTTGGGATAAGACATTACCCTAAACAATCTCACATGGAAATTTGCAAAGAAGCCAAGGGTGCTCACCATGAAGTGTTGTGACCAGGCTGTGTGTGAGCCTCGGTTCTGGTCCTCTCCTGTGCTCTTTGTTCTCCTCAGGGCAGGCTGCTACCTTGCTGCCTGCTCTTTACGAAATAGTAAGAAGGCTAATTTTAGGGTGCTTCATCATGCTGCCTTGCAAAGACACAGTGTCATGTCAGAACCAGCAGCATGTGGCACCACTTGCAGCTATTTTATAAGCTGAGGTTCAGCCTGTTACCAAATCGGTCTCTGCAGGGCACAGCCCGCTCAATTATTGATATTGTGTTCCTGAAGGATTGCATCTTAAAAATCAAAGGTCACTTTTGGCCTGACCAAAACCCCGTTTAATGACATGGGAACTGGTGTCTCAGCATCCATCTCTTAAACCAAAAAAGCTCAAAAGATTACATGGGAATTTTCGTGCTCAGTTAGCACCTGGCCTGCTGATCTATTTATAGAAAAATACATGTAATAGTGTGAAACATCACTGCAATAGGAAGAAAATATGCCACATGTGGGAAGGGGCTGCACTTCCAACACTCTGTGTAGGATGCTCAAAAATGTTCAGCATCTTCAGCCCCAGCCTGCAGGTGCCTGAGCACTTGTGTGGCTGCTGCCATAGTGCCAGGGCACAGGGGAGTCACTCAGTGCCAGCTTCTGTGGGCCTGGGGACACTGGATCCACACAAGGGTTTGTGAATGCAAGGGCTTCATCCCTAACACAAAGGTCAGCTTGTTTCCTTCATTATAGACTTCATGTCCAGGGCTCATCCTCACCCTTCACTGCTTTTTCATCTTCTTTGCATTCATGATCCTATGAATAGCTTTCCTTTGGCTATTTCAGCTATAGTTTGTGGCCTGAGGGGAGTGGAGGGGTTGAAGGTTTTTGATTATGCTTAATTTGAAGGTGTCTCCTCAGTTTTCCCTTAACCAGCTCCCTTTATCATTTGCCTTGAGTTAACCACAGAACTTACAATGTCACCAGTTTAGTGTTTTTATAGTGATTTATGTTCACAAACAGGTAAAAAACTGTTCTGTTTGTTTCAGCATGTTGCCATCAATTAATAAATGATTGGTCTTACTGGTAAGCACATTTGCATTTGAGCTAACCAGAACTGTTTGTGAGCAGGGTGGGCAGAGAGAGAACTACAACACACTGAGCCATGGAGTGGCAGAGCATATAAAACACATCCTCTGTGTATGTGAGCTCTCTGCATGGACACTGTGAAGAATCTAAGGATGAAATGTAAAACTGAAATGGCATAAAAGGGTCTGACCATCCCTTGTTTGTAAGCCTATTTGCATTTTAAAGCCTTTTCTTTGTCTTAATCAAGAATATTCTACACAAAGGCTTCACACAAAGGTGGGTAATTTCTCACAGCAAAATGCTGACATCTCGAATTTCATGTTATCAGCTGTTCTGAACACCCATTTGTATTTTCTGTAGTCTGTGACACATCAAAGTATAAAGCAAAGGGGTTTGAAATCCAAACTGAAGTTTATAAAGTATGTCCTGGCTGTTGCCAGGAGAAAATGGAGGCAGAGAGCAGAGTCTGTCTCTGTTACTAACTACACAGAAAGTTTTATGCCATAATACTGTAGCCTTCAAAAACATGTATATTAACGGAAAGATGTTTTCTAGTAATTGAGCATAAAGGACATATTAGTTAACCCTAGATAGGATTCTTTTCTCATTTTTGTATTATCTCAGTGGGGGATTAACTGGGGTACAATTTAAAAACCACAATTGTGCTGACAGCTATCACCAGGCAGTAGCCAAGCATTGCTATTTTAATAATGGCAGGGGAACTGAAAATAGTTTCCTGCTTGTTGTGACCATCAATAACAAGACTGTGCAATGGTAATAGGAAACCCTCAGGGCTAAGGCAGTTACAAGGAAATAAATTCCTTCCCTGAAGTTAAGCAGATTTACATTTCTTGCTTTCACTGGACTTTGCATCTCTGAGGGTTTTTTGCAGGTACTAGAAGGGACAGTGGGAATTCTGCGGTGCCAGCACCCCGCAGCTCCCCTGAGCACTGCAGAGCCCCACAGGGGCAGGTTCAGTGCTGGTGGTGCAGGGAGCCTTGTACTGAGTGCCAGGGAGCCCAGGCAGGGCTGTGGCAGCACAGCACGCATCCTCTCCCCCCACTGCCTGGTGCCTTCAGCCCCAGGAAGGGCATCCCATCAGGTACTAAGGCATGGTACTTAGGATATGGCTTCTCGGGCACAAAAAAAGCAAATTTGCTAAGATAAATGATCAGTGGAATAAAAATATGGCTTGCACTTTATTTGAAGACACACCTGAATTATTCAATTTACAGTAATCTGATGTTAGGATTAATATAATTCTTTAAAATAAAATAGCTATATCTATTGCAGAAGGAAGTTGGATTTGTGCAACACTGTATGTTGTTTCGTGCTTTATATATTTTTATTTAATGTGTTAAGCCATTTTTACCAAGTGACTTTTCCTTGTATAAAATTGTAGTGGGCATATAATGTTCTCTTCAAGTACTTGGGCATATCCCCACATGCTGGTCAGAGGACACATTGCACAATGAATGCCAATATTTAAAATCCATTTCACAGTGTAGTTATTCACAGTTACTACTCCGTTGGGCTCACAAATAAAGGAAAAAGAAAGTTTAGAAGATAACAAATGAAATGTTTTCCTCCATTTGCTCTGTGTCACAGCTCTTGCTAACCTTCAGTCTTCGATGCAGAATGGCAAATCACTCACATTTCTCCTTTAAATAGCAAAACTGGGCATTTGTTGCCCTGAAAAGTGCTGCATCATTTAGCTTGTGTCAGCTATGCAGCAATCTCATTTTCCCTAGGTATGAATTTCATATTTCTGGTTTGGATCTTTCCTGATAAATCTACAACCACAAATCCTGAGGAGTCCTGTACAATCTTCCTATTTACATATACAAGAGAGTTTAACGGCTGGACCAAGACATCCCATTGATTGGGATTTTGTGAAATGATTTCCGTTTTACAAAAGGGCAGAAGGACACCAAGCACAGAACTTTCCTCACACACAGTTTGCAAAATCACTTGCTGTGACGTGTGCCTGGTCCTGGCCTTTTTTCACTTCCCGACCTACATAAAGGTGGATCCTTCTGTAAAGAGGCTGCTAAATAAGGAAATCTCATTTGGATTACCAACCCGGTCCAATTACATAAATTGCAATGGATTTTCCTCCCAGTACCAAGCATAATACCAGGGGAAAAAAAAATAAAATAAAAAGTTAAGAAATGTGTATGGCGTGTAAACTTCTCCTTTAGCGGCTCCACTAGAGATAGGCGTTCACTGAGAAAAAACGTTTTGCTGTGCCCATCTTGGGCATGGACGCTGAGAGAAGCTTGTAAGCAGACCGGCAAACTGCGAAAGCGGCATTTCTTTCTGCGGGAGGGGCAGGGCAGAGCCCGAAAGCCGCGCAGAGCAGGAGGCCGGGCAGGGCCGGCGCTCCCAGCGCCGATCACCCGCGGGAACCGCTGCGCGCTCCCGCAGTTAATGACGCGTAATTGGAGTGTGGAGAACAGTTTGTTCCTGCATCCCCCCGGCGGATCCAGTTCCTTCCCACTCACTGATCTCATTCCTTTCGTGCCCTCAGAGATCAAGGAGAGGCTTCCGCAGATCAGGAATAAGGAACAGCAACACGCGCCCATGTGTCTGAAGAATTCTGCAAGGCAGACGAAACCCGCCGTACGAAGACCTCTCCTGACGGAACTATCTGCCCCAGAACCCACTCCAGTTTTTTAATTCTCAGTTTAAAACCTGCGATGTAACACAACGGCGGCTCTGTGTTTTCGCGCTCACACGTGTTCCCGTGCCAAGAACGCGCACAGCTTCGGTCCCCACCGGAGGGAAGAGCCGAGCTCCGCGCCAGCCCCGCGCTCCCCGAGCACACGGGCAGGAGGAGAGCGTCTCTCCGGGGCTCCGCGCCTCACTGCTGCTGTCAGCTCCTCGCCCCGCCTCCTCACAGCCCAACGGCGGGAACCGAACCACGCGGCGCCTCCGAGCGCAACGTCCCTGTCG
>NW_005054488.1:1247857-1254248 GCF_000277835.1 Geospiza fortis | reverse complement strand
CGCGGCGAGTGCGGGGCTGCCCCGGGCGGGCCGGTGCCAGCGCCGGGCAGCGCCGCCACGAGCGGGGGTACCCAGGCGCTGACCGCGCCAGTTGGCTCTGGTGACCACGCACAGGGGTGGAAGAGTGCCGTGGTTTGAGATCAAAGTACAGAACTTTGGCTACTGGCTCTTAAATGATGCAAAACAAAACAACCCCGCCTTCCGTGGAAATACATATATAGTTCAACAGAAAGGAGAACTTTTCTTATTTTTTTTCCCTGCCGGAGATGGAGATAAAAAGATGGAGATATAGAAAGGAATGTAAATGTTGGGGACAATACTGAATTTTGACTATAGAAATCTCGAAGAACTATAGTGATACATCTTTCCTGATTTCTTGTGTTGCAGGTTGAAGCAAGTCACCGCTCCAGATGTGTGAGGTGTGCTGTTGCGTAGCTATGGCTTAACTGAAGACGTCGTCATTTCGATGTCCCCTTCTGAATGTGGTAGGATATAGCTAGGGAAATATTTGATCATGCCTCACCTCCTGAGATAGGTAAACAGAATGCAATATATTTTAAGCTCTTTGGCTTTTTTTCGTTCGGTATTGCTTTTGGGGTTTTTATGTGGTCACAAAAATAAGTGTCTTGTTTATTGCATTTTGTCTTTTGCAGAGAAAAATAGTTTATCCTGTTGTGCTGGCAAGAATTCTGCCCTTTGGTGTACGTAACGCTTAGATGTTAAGTGCTGGCTTGCTTCTCCAAGCAGTTTGGGATTTAGGTAGTTTATACACGTTATGACCCTGCAGAACGTCTTCTGAATAATGGTCACAGATGAAAATTTATAGTAATTTTTCATTAGATTACATTGACTTTTAAATTGCTCTGAAAATGCAGGGAAACTTGCTATTGTGGAAACGTGGTGTAAGTAGTAGTGAAAACATTGTCGCCGATTTTTTGTTGTATGCACTACTGCAAACGAAAGAGAAGGGCAGCTTTGAATCCTTTCCAAAAAGGTACAGAGTCTGTCAGCACAAATACTGATAATTGTAATTTAGGGATTAGGGGTGTGGACTTGCTTGGGGGAGCCTGTGCACGTGGCCTCCTGCTACTGCTGAGTAACTGAAGCTGTAGCTGCTGTTGATTGCAGTGCAAGACTGGGGACTTGAGTTTCAGCTATTTATTTTCTTTTAAATTGTGAGTTCGGTTGGCTCCTAGTTGTTTAAATGCAATGACTGACACAGCGTATTGTACTTTGTGTTGCATAACTGGATTGATCAGAGCTGACCATTTTTTTCCAAGCTGTGAGTCAAGTGTTGTGTTTGGTGATGATCTTGAGGCCATACACAGTCCTTGCTGGAGTCATGCAACTCCTCGAGTAAAGAAAGTAGCCTGTACTGTCCCCTGGGAAGATATTTGAAGTCGTTTTCACTGGCTGGAATTGGTTGCAACTGCAAGTTTGTATAAATTTGGATTAGGGATTTAAAAAGTTTTACAAAGAATGATATTTTAAGTTTTTGAAACAAAGTTATGCAAAACCAGTGACCTGCACGCACGTCTTAAAAGTTGTATCTGAAATGGGAAAGAAAGCATTTTACTGCAGAGTTAATGGAAATCTTGTCCCAAGAAAGCAAATCACACTCTTAAATTCAGGGTTTGAATACATTGGTATAGAGAAAGTGAGCTCATGGACTACATGCTGTGTAGAAAGTAATGTAAATGTTGGGGACAATACTGAAAAATGTACATTTTCCTTTTTTCTCAACAGCTACACAGAAGGAATATTCTAGAAAAGTGAAGTTGGAAGATCTCTGATAAAAAGAAGTGTAAACATGTTGTGCTGGGGCAATGCATCTTTTGGACAGCTTGGATTGGGTGGAATTGATGAAGAGATTGTTTTAGAGCCCAGAAAAAGTGACTTTTTCCTAAATAAAAGGGTCAGAGATGTAGGATGTGGACTGAGACACACTGTTTTTGTCCTGGATGATGGGACAGTTTATACATGTGGATGCAATGATCTGGGACAACTAGGGCATGACAAAGCCAGGAAAAGACCTGGTAAGTGTAGAAGTGGTGAATTGTGGTGATTCTGTGGGGTGGTGGGTGTGGCTTTCGTTTTTGTGCTTCATCAAAGCCAAGATTGCCGGTGTCTGCATGGCGCAGACTCATGCACAGCAGTTCTTCCAAGAATGAACATCTTTTTGACTGGGAAAGCATTGCTTTGCTGGGGTGGGTTCTTGTGACAGCTGGAAACAAACAGCTGTGAAACATGGCAGTGCCCCCATGGTTTTGCATGCTGTGCAGCTGGACACTGCCACTAGTTTTGGTTTCAAGCATGGCTGTGGGAGACTCAGTGGCTGTTTTTACTCTCAAGGGGAGCTGACCTGCTGCAATCCATGGGTTGGTGTTGTCTGTGTGTATGGGTTTGGCTGTTGGAATATGGTGAAAATGAGTATTTGGCGTATCAGTGCAGAGAAACATGCAGTTTTTAATTGTCTAATACGTGGTGTACAGCAGGTCTGATTGAAGCAATGTTCTCTTTTTGTAAGAACTAAAAATAAAACTTTTGATGAAAGACTTAGCAGCATAAGCAGCACTACGGGGAGAGGATGTGGAAAAGCCTAAAGGATGCTGTGTAACACTTCTTTGGGCTTTTTTTTTCTTCCCACCTTTGTTTGGTGTGTGTTTCTGCTCCCTCCTAGTGCAGTTCTGGAGCAGAACTGGGTAAACATCTTGCAGGGACTGCAGAGGAGTGTGCACATGGGCTCCCTTCAGAGCTTGCCTGTGAGTCATAGCTGGTGCTGAGAGCCAGGAACAGTGCTGCTCACTCTGCTCACAGACAGCAGACTGGAAAGGTTTACTGAGACTTGGTTCTGATCATTCCTAGAGCACTTTCACAACTTGCTTGGCTCAATATTTGCCACAAATTTTTCAAATGGAAATGAGGTGTCATGGGGTATTTTAGTAATTCTCCTTTACACAGAGTTTCAGTTTTCGTGCCAATTAAAGATTTTCTTGATTTTTTTTTTTAACTAATGTGGACTTCTATTGGGAAACAGTATGTGGATATTAAAACTGGTAAACTTTAATCCTGTGCACACATCTGCTTCATGAAGAGAAGCTCAGCATGTCAAACTTACTCTGATGCTTCTTGCCCACTTTGAAAATTTTGCCGAATTGTCTTTTAGTCTAAAGGTTACAATGAAAATATCTGACATTTAATTTGCATGACCTTTCATATGTAATGGACCTACTCTATTTTTTTTTAACATGCTCAGACACATGAGGATTGTAATGTCCTCCCTAATCTTCCTTTCACCCAGAGGTTACTGATATTTCTGCTGAGTGTTGTATGAAGTCAGAGCATTGGGATGACTTCAGCTGCACAGCCCAAAGAGGCTTGGTATCTTTATAGATGGGTGGATGCTCTCTTTTAAATGTGTTTCTGCTAACTGAAGATAATTTTGTCGCTGACTGTGTGTCTTTGCTACCTCCTTGTCCCACTGCCTTTCTTCTTTCCTCCTTCTAGAGCTCTGCTTGCCATGGGCACTGCATGTCTGTTCCCTAATCCATTTTAGGCAGTCAGGCTGGCTGGGTCAGCAGCTGGGGGAGATTGCCTGAGCTAATCTGTGTGCTGGTGCCCGAGCTGGGGAGTGCTTCCATGGCCTCTCCCACTGGCAGAGCTGTGGGAGGCTCTGATGGGTGAATTGGGCTGGTAACCTCTTTAGTCAGACCAGCTGGATGTAATAAGAAAGAACTTATATCTGCTGCCCGTGTTAGTTTATTTTGGAAGCTGAGTGCCTGTCATGCTGCAGATAATGTGAGCTACTGTTGTGAAGCTGACTTGGGCTGGGTTGTCTTTAGAGTGCCCATCACATTGACAATACACAGGCTTTTCCAGTGCTGTGCCATTCTTAGGCTGGAATAGAATTTGTATTTGAAAACTGGGAGTAAAATGTCCAAGCAGTCCCTTATTTAAGGGAACTATTAAAAATTCCAACCTTAACAACAGGCCCTGATGATATTGCTCTGCTTATTGCTGGAATTGAAATGTTATTCTGATCACAAATCATAAACCCAAAACCAGGCTTTGAGTGTTTCCAAATGCATTGGTGCAGGCTACTGGAAAAAAATCAGAGATATTTTAGTGTGTGCTTTTCAGAGGTGTCACTGTATGTCTAGAAAAATTACTCTTTAGGATCTGTTTCTACAGTATTTTGCATTATAAAGAAGACATTGTGTAGCTCATTGCAAAATCAGTAGCTTTAGTCTGTAATTTGCCCTGCCTTGTTTTGCAGGCTCTTTCTTAATAATGAATAGGTGAATTTAATTTGCTGTGGTGGAATGTTTTCCCCTTACCTAATGTCTACATGTGTAGTCATTTGACAATAATCTATTTGACCTTACTGCTAATTGAGTTCCTGCACTCATTTTCAGATGGCAGGATTAGAAGGATCCGTTAGGATCGAGGTGCAGGTTTTGTGCACTTTGTGCATTGCTCCAGAAACAGTCATCACTTGGTTACTTCAAGGTGTCAAATTTAACTCATTTCTCCTGGAATTGCATGTTTATAATTTTAAATAAAGGGTGTTGCAGCAGAACTTATGTGCTTAGTTGATGTCTTAGTACTGTGTAAACTGTTTGGAGCAAGCCTAGCTTGTTACTAGCCTTTTTTTTTAACCAACTAATTTTATTTATTCCTTTTTTTAGAGCATGTTGGTGCACTGGATGCCCAAAATATTGTAGCTGTGTCATGTGGAGAAGCCCACACTCTTGCATTAAATGACAAAGGTCAGGTATACGCTTGGGGTCTGGCTACTGATGGACAGCTTGGCTTGCCAGGAACAGAGGAATGCGTCAGAGTGCCCAGGTTAAAAATAGCACTTAATAAGTTGCCTTTTTTTTTTTAAATAATGTGCTTAAATCACATTGGTTAAGCTATTCTGTTGTTACAGGTAAAGCCATATAAATATAGAAAATGTATATTAGCTATGACACTTGAAAGCTGTGTGTGGACAGTTTCCTTTCCCAGAAAGTCCTGTGAGAAATGTGTTACAGGTGTGCTTGGTTTGGTTTGTTGCTTTTTGGGGTGTTTTGTTTGTTGGTTTTTTAGTAGTCCTCCCCTAACGATGACACATAGGATGGGTATTTTAAAGAGTATGAATGCCATTTAAGAGAAGTTAAAGAGAAGTAGTTAAACTTTCAATTTGAAGAAGGTGCATTTGCTGTCCTATCTTTGTACTTCAGTTTTCACCCCAAAGCTGTTCAGCTGTGATTGAATAATACACCTTCTAGTTAAACCAATTCATGTTGGCCAGGGTTGTTTTCAGAATGCCATAAGCATTCCAGCTACCTGAAGTCCACACACAAAAGTGACAATTCCTTTGAACCTTAGTAATTCATGACTATAATATTAAAAATTGTTCTATCTTCATCCAATTTAAAAGCCACAGGCCCTTAGAAACTTTTTTCTCATCCCAAGTGGAAAGCATTATTAGTTTTAGTGCACATGTGCATGTATTTGCAACTTCCTTAGAATATTGTGCGGCATGTATTAGGTCTATAAACTGAATTTTTGAAACTGGAAAGTAAGAATGAGGTTCTTCTTGTATTCTGTATTCATTCCTCCATTCACCTGTGTGAGATCACCTTCCCAGCAGGTGAACCTCCCTAATTCTTCATTATGGACTTTTACAGACTTGATCTATTTGAAAATAAGGCAGAACCTGACCTTAGAAGGTTTAGAAGAACAGCAGTTTTGTCTTCAGATTTTACTAATTAGCATCTAATTAAAGTTGGGATGTTTAGTATACTTCAGTAAAAAGGATTCACATTTTGTATATTACCCTTTACTTCGTACTGTGAAATAAAGCTTAATTGTAGCTTAATTATTTCTCTGTTTTCTTACTCCAATAGAAATATTAAAAGTTTATCAGAGATCCAGATTGTCCAAGTTGCTTGTGGTTATTATCACTCACTAGCTCTCTCAAAAGGTAAGCCAAATCCTCCTGGAGTTTTGTGTAATTTTGTACCAGGGACTTCAAAGGTTTTCAAGATATATTTTATTTTTTTTTATTAAACATGCTACCACTTAGCACAGATGGGATTTCAGGTTGGTAGGGGCTGTGTAATTGAATGATGGAAGCTTGAATTTGAAAAACAAATGTACAAATGGATGTTGAGTTGTGCTTTTATTTCTTCAGGGGGTGTGTGTGTTGGTTTTTTCTCATCATCTGGCTTTCACGTGATTTCCTTTTTATTTTGTTTCTTTTTCTTGGTCCCAAGTCTTTCACACTGGTCTGTTTTAACCTGTAACCTCAAGTTACTGAGGCTGGCAGGAGTTGACTTCCTTGTGTGCTTTATTGTGGCAAAGCCTCTGGTTTTTGGTGCTTCCATAGTTAAAATGCCATGTC
>NW_005054488.1:1213093-1247784 GCF_000277835.1 Geospiza fortis | reverse complement strand
CTGGTTAGTGCAGCTCTCCAGAAACAAAAATGAATTTAAATTTGCTTGTTGCTTGGCTCATCATGAGACAGGAGAGTTGTGGCCAAAACTTCCACTTGGAAGAAGCGGCTGCTGGAAAGGGTTAATGGGAACTTCCCACCTCAGAACAAAATTCCAGAAAGTTTGTAGTTTGTCATTGTTTCTTCACAATGTGTGTTTAAAATATGAACCAAATAACTGTGGGGAGGCAGCTGTTCATTGTACTCGGAATGATTTTTTTTTCCTTCAAATCCAGTAGTTTATACTAATTATATGTGCCTGGGTTCTGTATGTGACTTTTCATGGGCTCATGTTGAGCATTTCCTGTGCCATTATGTATTCCCAGGTGTAATTATCATTATAACCCAGGGGAATGCCTTTGTTTCAGGGCAGACAGAGTTTTAGGAGTAACCCTTTGCCTGAGTTAAGATCTGCAGCAGAGTTGTGTTGTCCAGTGTTCTGTTGGTCAGAGGTGCAAGAATGTCACAGGAATTTGTGATTTGAAATTCGCTCAGTGTTTTAAATAGTTAGAGGCTTCAAGTACAGCATCACTGTTTTATTGCCAGGTCGTGGGTTTGCAGCTCTGGTTCTGTTCTTCACATGCACTGTAGGGCGTTTTGGGTTTAGTTGTTAATATCAATAAATAAAATCTGAGACCATTGCTCCAGGGGATGGGTTCCATTGTTTCCCCATCTTGATAAAACTCTTACTGGAAAGGTGGAGATGGGAGAGACATAGGAAGCATTTTGAAGGTAACATTGCTCTTGAAAACATGTCACGTCAGCAGAAGTAAATTATTTTGTGTTTGGGTGTTGATCTTTAGGATAGTAAATACCTTGGCAAAACATTGGTTGTTCAAGAGAATATTTTATTTATCTTAACATCAATAGGTCTTTGATTGTCATTCTTTAAAATGTTTTTTTTTCTTTGTAAATTATCAAATGACATTATAAACCTTGTGCTTCAGTGATCATGTAATGAAGACAGTATTTAAAAATGTGCATCTCTTAAATTGTCTGTCAAAATTTAAGTGTCTTACCTTAGAAAACCTTAAATGAGGTTTTTGATTGGAAGTAGGAAAATTTTCCATGTCCAGGCTGCAGCTTCAGCAGATGTCTGCATAAACATCTGTGCAGGAGGGGAACTTGCCATGGAGCAGCGCCTTGCTTTGTAATAGCCAAGCTCAGTAGATCTGGCACTGTTGGAACAGGAATGTTAAGAGTTTGAATGTGATTTGAATACTTCCAGTCTGATTAAGTGCTTGAGTTGAATGCCTGCAAATTACTCAAGAATGCTCAGCTTCAGAAGTCAGTAATATGTATGCATTTTCAAACTCAAAAGTTTTTGAAGAGTGACAGTCTAACTTTTAGCTTTTCTTACAGTGGATAAACATTGTATTATTAAACTATATTAATTGTATTTCTTGGTTGTTTATTTTTTCCTTCAAACAGGAAGTGAAGTGTTTTCCTGGGGACAAAACAAATATGGCCAGCTGGGCTTAGGTTATGAGTATAACAAACAGACCTCACCACAAATGATTAAATCTCTGCTGGGAATCCCTTTTGCACAGATTGCAGCAGGAGGAGCTCACAGTTTTGTACTGACTCTTTCTGGAGCCATCTTTGGATGGGGACGCAACAAATTTGGGCAGCTGGGTGTTAATGATGATACTGGTAAGGAAGCATTGCCTCGGGGGGTTTGTGCTGAAGGGTTTGGGTGGATCTGAGGAGAGCAGTGTTCCTGGAGAGGAGCAGACACAGCAAACCTTGGGCAGTGCTGCTGGAGTGTGCCAGTGCCACGTGGGATGGCACAGAGCAGGCACAGAGGTGTTTCCTCAGTGTCGGGGGAATGCTGACAGTGGTATGTTGGAGCTCTTGCCTGCTTCACTTGTATTCTTTGCCTGTCCCTGAATGGGATTGAACTGAAATACTGTGCAGTAGTTACAGTTTGAACTGAATTGTATGTGGATGAAACTGCTTGGCAAAAGCAGTAATCTGTCACAACTAATTGGCTGTCCTTAGTAGTCACAATTAGGCCATCTTCATATTTTACTGCCATTTACTTTTACATTCCTTTCTCAGGCCACTTTTGATAATCATTCACAATTTTTGGCTAACCATTTCCAAAATTTCCTCTGCTAAGTGGATGACCTTCAGTCATTTTTAGCAAGTGGTTAGATTAGACAAAAAATTATTTCTTTTTTGGTTGAATTGTGTTACATGCACAGTATGTGCTCACAGGGCTCCAAGATGGCAGTTTGCTGTCAGGGTCCTCTAATACACAGTTTAGTAGTGGATAATCTATAGATGGTGTCATGAGTTCACATTTTCTTACTGATTCATTGTTGTCAACACCATTTAAAATGGGGAAAATGGGTTGTAAATAAAATACTCATCTAAATGCCTTAAAAATTGTCACATTCATGTAATAAGAAAATTACAATTACTTTTCAGAAATCATGGGAGACTTCAGTTGCTCCTACATAGTCCTTGGAATGTGTGTAACCTAGGTTTTTATGTAGCATCACTTCTCAGTGCTTCATAGGGTTTCTTGCAGACATGTTAGCATGCCTGACAGGTTTTGAGACATTAGCACTGACATTTTAAAGAATTGCCTTTGTGCAAAGTTGACAAAGTTGACTTGTCCTAGTGATGGAGGGAAGTTATGTTTGCTTCCTGTTTGTTCAGTGCCCCGTTCTGTCATGCAGTCACTAACATTAAACTCTGTATAAATACACTTTCCAAAGAAGCCAGACTGACACTGATGCCAAGATGATTTTTTTTTTCTTTTTTTTTTAATCTACCTTCTATGTGTCCTCAGTATTCTTAGCATTCCTTAGGCCTGATAACTTGGCGTAGTCCTGGGATTCTGTCAGGCCAGGAGGCCTTGTAGCAGGAGGCCAGAAAACCCCACACTGTCTTGGGAAACCAAGGTCCCCTCTAAAACAAGCCCTGCAAAATAGAGATTTGGCCCATGCAGGGTAGAATTCCACAGATGGGGCAATATCACAGCATTCATCCAGGCCTCCCATTGGGGCATCCTTGGTAGATATGCTCATTTGTAAGGTCTGTAAATGGCATAGGGGGCCTGTCATGTGTGTGCATTGCAGCACATCCCACCTTGGCCAGGTGGAGCACCAGTAAGGACCCTAATTAAACACTGAGGTAAAAACCCCTTATCCCTTAGCTGGGTCTGGTTCTCCATTTTTAGGACTAAGGAAAAGGTATCAATACCAACTTACAGGAACATTTTAAAAACATGAAACACATAAACAATTCATTTAAACACAGAAACAATGATAATTTATCTTCTTTTCTCATGACCAGTGCCAGGTCTAATGTAATGTTCCATATTTAGTTGTCTGTGTATTGACACATGATCCTGTGCTAGTGAAAATGAGGGCATGGGCCGCAAAGTTTCTCAGTGTCATAGTCCCTGTTTTATTTTGTAATAACACTTCCATCTCCAGGATCCATAAACTCAGTCATGGTGATTGTGTTAACAAATTTAACCTGCTTGCTTGGCTAGAACCAAATTAGAATAAACAAGAAAAACTATTTGGTTTTTGCTTTTTATTGTCAAAATAAGTGACCTTTCTCTATTAAAACTTTCAGACAGGTATGTTCCTACACTGCTGAAGTCCCTGAGAAGTCAGAAGGTTGTTCATATATGTTGTGGAGAAGATCATACAGCTGCCCTTACAAAGGTACAGAACTTAGATATGTTTATGCTCCAATTTTTTAATATTTCCAGGAGAAGATGCTACCTGAACAGGAAATAATAAACTAAATTCTAAATAAATTTTCTTGTAAATTTATGGGGTTAAGTTGAGGAAAGAATGGAAGAATGGTTAAATATTTGAAAAAAATTACCAAATACAAGAAATCTTGCATTATTTTCCTTTTTCATGCATAGAGGTTAACTCCAAACTTACTTTAAAGCTGATGGGCTGGGTTGAGGTACTGAATGTACTGTGAATGCTTGTAGAGATTGCCACCCATGTACATGGCTCCACTGTCCCTGCAGAGCCAGGGGCTCTCACACCTTTTGTGGGCAGTGCTGTGTGTGTTTGTGTGTGTGAGCATTCTCCAAGTCCTCCTGAAGCTCAGAAGAGCCTGGCACTGTTTGCTGTCCTGACTCAGTGTCTGAGGCTGCTGGGTTTCCTCAGTGGGTGCTGCAGTTCTGGTGATGGTTTCCAGCTGAGGGCCTGGCTGATGCAGATAGAGGTGAAAGAAACAGAGTCACAATTTCAAAGCATCTGAAAATGGCAAGTTTCAAAGTTGTTGTGAGGTAAGGTGTACAACTTCTGAAAATGTTTTTGGTTTAAACATTAAAGGTGTTGGTAATTTCTTGATTAATCAAAAACTCTTAAAAAATTACTTGCCTTACAACAATGTTGAAATTTCTGGTTTCTTATGCTTTCAGATACTGTGGCTGTTTTAGCCACACTGTGGATCATCTGCTGAGCAGGGCAGCTTCCTGTTGGCTAATCATTTCAACATTTGTATTCAGAGTTTCAAAGCTGAAGTATGCTTTCAATAGAGGGAGTTTGTGCACGGGTAGAGTTCATCAAGAAAACTGGGAAAGAGGGAAAATGAGGATTAGGATCTGTAAATGACACAAGTTAATGGTAGGACTGTTGTATGATAATAAGTTAATTAGATGAGTCTGATTTAACACAAGTAAGATAATATTTCATAGCTGTGCCATGTTTTAATAACTCCAGTTAACTTGCAATTCTTCTGTGTCTCAGGACCCTGTTGTGCCCTGTGTATTTTCTGTCCTTTCCCTGCAATGCCAAAATCACCAGAAAAGTTTTATTAAACCCCTGTTTCTGTGAAGTTTCTTGTTCTGAGATACATGATCATATTAATGTAAAAAATTTATTTGTTTAGGAAGGTGGGGTTTTTACATTTGGAGCTGGAGGCTATGGTCAGCTGGGTCATAACTCTACTGGCCATGAGATAAATCCCAGGAAAGTTTTTGAGCTTATGGGAAGTGTTGTCACACAAATCACCTGTGGCAGGTAAGGTCTATTCTGTGCTAACCCTGTGACTCTTACTCATAACCTGTTTTGTATAAAACTTTTTATCTATTGCAATATGAAGTGGGGGTTTTCTTAGCCTTTGTGGTCAGGGAAGACAAAATGACCCCTGACAAAAGATATTTAGTGATGTTTTGGGGATTCTAAAAGCATTCATAGAAGAGCTAAAGGAAGTTGTCTATTTGAGAGGCTGTGATTTTCTAAACTGGCAGTGTGAACAGTAGTGTGAGGTGTGAGAGTTTGTTACTGTCACTTCATTTCCTGTTGAGGAACAAGTGTGTTTGGGAAAGTACAAAATAGTTTACACAAATTCCCAGCTGGTTCTTTACAGGCCTGTGATAGGAGAGGGGGAATCTGGAGTTGAGCAGGATGGGAAGGGAAGGGAGGTGCAGGCAGTCTCCAGACACTCATTTCTGATATGCTCTAAAGGTCAGACAGGGGCTAAGCACTGGCAGGTCCATTCTGGGAACCTTTCCATAAAAAAGGAGGATTGCCTGTTGGAGTGTAAATGGAACATTGCCAGTGGCAGGGCATTGCAGGAGAGCAGTGGGTGTTGGGCAGGACAGGACCTTTCACACACTGCTTAGCACAAGTCCTGGCCAGGCCTGCACAAAGCTTGTTCCAGTGCTTAGGTTTGTGTTACTGAATTCTCTTTGCCCTAGGCAGCACACCACTGCGTTTGTCCCTTCCTCTGGAAGAATTTACTCTTTTGGACTGGGAGGCAATGGGCAGCTGGGTACAGGGACCACCAGTAACAGGAAAAGTCCCTTCACAGTGAGAGGAAACTGGATTCCCTTCAGTACTCAGTGCCCAATGAGCACAGGTAAGCACCAGCTGATGCATTTACTGCTTGGTTGCCTGTTCCTTTGTAGTGGCTTAAAAGTCTTGAGATTTAAACTGATTATGGATTGTAATATTTTTTCCCAAACAGTTTGATTGTGCTCTGGGTTCCTGCTGTAGGAATTGCATGCCAGTGGGTGGGGGCCTCTGGTAGCACTAGTCCTAGAACTTACCTCAGAGAAAGATGGTCTTGACCATTGTGTCATTAACTGGTGTGTCAGTGTGTTGTATCAAGGCTCTACCCCAAGGGAACCTTTCTGTAACCCAGTGTTGATTGCAGTATCTTAATCATTTTCAATTTCACGTTTTCACAGTGGCCTGTTTTTTATTCCTATTGCAGACAGTGAGGAGTGCTACTGTGTAAAGAGAATTTTCTCTGGTGGGGACCAAAGTTTTGCGCACTTCTTTTATCCACAGGTAACAAATTAAGTGTAATTTAGTTCCAAATCTTGTGAAAGTTGGATTTTAGTTTTTTGGGTGCATTTAAACTATTTTGATGTTGAAGGTGCATGTGACTGTATTGTAAAGTTTGTTGGAGCAGTGTGGAAGCAAAAGGCACCAAGTCATGGTAGCAGCTGGAGGACTTGGATCCCTTAGTGTGTGTTAGCTGTCAGAAGTCATGTGAGATTGAGACTTTTTTGGCATGAGCTTTTTTCTTGATGGATGAATGCACTTCTTTTCATGTCATAAGGGAAGAATTGATTGAATATTTGAGCTCTTTGCTCCTTGCCCTGTCCTCCTCATGCCTCCTCCACAGCAGCAGCTTTGGTGTCTTCTGCTCTGTAGCCATTTTAAAGTACCACAGTGGTAAGGAAACAAATGGAACTTTTTGCTAAAAATTACTGCTGGTGACATAGTTTGTTGTGTCAGTTTTATCATAGTCTTAAAGCTTACATTTTAAAGTAACAAGCATTGATCTGTTTAAATCCTAGTACCTAAAAGAGTCTAGAAGGACTCTACAGTAAAAGTGGCAAAGTGGAAGTGTGATGGAAGGAAAATGCTATCGGGGGATGAGTTGGGAGATAAAATAAAAACAAGGTGAAGATTCATGGGACTGTTTCCAGTACAGCTCAGCAGATATTAGACCATGGGGATTATTGAAGCATCAAGAGTTGAGTATGTAGGGTGAAAACTAATTTGGACACAAGGGAAAATGGATTTTAGTGGGGAAGCATGTTTATGAAGAAAATCTGAGTACAGGTCAGACTTGCAGCAGTGCTTTGTGCTCACAGCCTGTTCTAGATGTACAGAATCAGCAGTTTTTCTAGGATTGGCTTGTTGGGCTCTCTGTCTAAATTCTGATAGAATTTTAACCATTGCTATATTTGAGAGAAACTTGCTTAGCAGGTGTAAACTGGAAAATTGCTTATAATAGAGATTCAAAACTTGTCTGTTAAAGCTTCCTTAATAACTTTATGTGCAATTTGCATAATTACTGGAGTAGTTTCTGAGTGACTAATTGAGGTGAACTGGAGACTGTATGAATGCAGTTATTGTGACTTGTTCTGTACAGAAGGTATTAGCAATAGATGAACTGTGATGCTGCAGAAGTATCCCTTTAGTACTCTTTGGTTTGGTAATTTGTGTTGAATCCTTCCTTAGTTCTGTGTGTGCTGCACCCCTGGGGGTTGTGTGTCCCTGCCAGTTAAGGGGCCCAGCCAAAATCCATTTCCTCAGGTCAGTTTTTGGGCTGCTCAGTTCCCCAGGTTGTTTTCTTTGGCTGGGTGGAAGGGAAATGGCAGAAGTGTTCCTCAAGCTGATGCTGTGGGATGGGATCAGGAGTGCTGATTTTTGGCAGCAGATAGTCACTGTCACACTGAGTCAGCTCAGTGTTGTCAGATGGCATCCTCGGGAGGAATGTTTTCTCTTGATAGTTTTATCTTGGTTTTGGTGCTATTTGCCATCTCTTTTTGAACCTGTGCTCCTACTGAAAACAATGATCTTGCTTCTCCTCCTCTTTACTATTACAGCTGTTAGAAAATGAATTCCACTATGAGCAGCACTTCCAAATGCAGCTCCTCTGATGAGGCAGGGCATGTTCACAGAAGCATGATCATTCTCAGAGGAGCCTGGTGGAAGTGGGGTGGAAGAACATCTGTCTGGAAAATGGAATGGCTCCTTTCCTGTGTGCTCACAGCTTGGCAGGGAGCTAAGTGGCTCCTGGTGGCTGCAGGGGAGATGCTTGCTGCTCACATCTGAAGCTCAGTTAGTGTTCATCCCTGAGACAAGTGATGTGTAGGGAGTTGCCATTTAGCAAGGTGTGTGAATTAACACCTAATGGAGATGGGTTTAGGGCATGCTCTGCTTTCACAGGGCGTGCAGAGCTGTTAAACACAGAGTATTCCACTGCAGTAGGCTGGGTAGGCAAATTGTCAGCTAAGACAGCTCAACCAGAGAGCTGATTTTTCTGGAAATCAATTTTGTGTGCCTGATTCTTTATGCTTTCTTTACAATTTATTTAGAACATGGTGCCACCAGATGATTTTAGGAATCCTGACCTTTGGAAGCAGATCTGGACTGTGAATGAAACGTTTATTCAAAGATTGCTGAGTTTCCCATCTGGAAGACTTCCTGTAGAGATAGCTAAGTAAGTGATGTAAGGGACAGGAGTGGTCTTTGGTGATTCTGCTTCTGAACTGAGCATTAGTGGGGCTTTGGGCATACAGAGCAGAGCTGTTTGTAACTACTGATTTTGGGACGTGCAGAGCTCTTGCTGTGCTTTCCTTGTCGTGCTTGTTGAGTAGTTTAGATCCTTGAGACTGTGTCATCTCTGCTCCAGTTTAGATGATTATGCAAGATGAAATTAAGTATCTAATTGCACATTGAAAAATAGCAATACATCTAAAGGAATATGAGAACAACTCAAAGATTATTGCTTCTATTTTAATAAAAGAGTATGCAAAGCAATTGAATGCAAGACTGGCTGTGATTTGAGCTGTCCTAAGTGCTGAGTCTTGAATGGAAGTTTAATCTAGAATTGTTTAGTCACATTTGAGTCAGAGTCCCATCCTTTACACAATCTAATTCATTAGGGATTAAATACAGGGGTTTTTATTTATTGCAAATGCTAATTTTTAAAAAGAAAACCTAATGTAACATTTCATGTGACTAATTTCAGTGAAATTGATGGAACGTTCTCCTCTGCTGGGTGCCTGAATGGGAGCTTTTTGGCACTGAGGTAAGTGGGTGGGTTTTTACCTGGTGTTCCTGTGGGCAGCATTAGTGCTGGCAAATCCTGGTGTCCCTTGTGTCCCTGGGACACCTTTCCAGGGTTTCCTGCCTCATTGGTGCTCTGATACCCTCCGTGGAAGCTCCTGCTTTCCTGCCCTGTGTTTTGTAGTGAGAGTGGCTCCAGGCTGTCGTGGTTGCTGCCATGTAAGCCAGCAGAGCTCATCACATCTGTCACCCCTGGGTTGTTGGTAATTCCAGGGCAGTTCCTTGCGTGGGCTGGTTCACATCCAAGTCCTTTTGTGTGATTTTCTTGTGGTTAGAGGAGATTTTTTTCTGGTTGTTTCTTAGTTGTTTCTAAGGTCATATAAAACATGGAAGTCTGATACATTTTAAATCCTTAGTCAGTAGGTCTAAAAGTCAAGGGGTTAAAGTCTTGGGTCGCTGAGAACACAGGATTGAGTCTTTCTGGGTTTTTCCCTTCGTGCAGCAATGACGATCATTACAAAACCAGCGCTAGATTCTCAGGGGTTGACATGAATGCTGCTAGACTACTCTTCCACAAACTCATCCAGCCTGAGCACGCTCAGATATCACAACAGGTTTGTGCTGTGTGTTTTCTTTACATTTGGGGTTATCTTTCTGGGTTACAGCTCTCCAGAAATATTACTGTTATGCTTGGTCCAGCCCTGTAAATAGATTTATTTACTCAATAATGTATTGACTGCAAATGTGTGAAACTGTGTTTTGTTGTGACAATTAGGTGATACATCAGCATATTCTATTTGAATATTTACTGTCATTGTCTAAATGTATAATAGTTTTCACTGAAGCTCTTAATTATTGTTTTCTAGATTAGTTTTCATATACATGGGGACTTGTTTAAAATCTCAATTGTATTAAAATAAACAGAATTTTCTGATGTGCTGCAGGTGGCAGCTAGTTTGGAAAAGAACCTTATTCCCAAACTGACCAGCTCCTTACCAGATGTTGAAGCTTTGAGGCTGTATCTCACTCTACCAGAGTGCCCACTGATGAGTGATGAAAACAATTTCACCACGTTAGCTATTCCTTTTGGAGCAGCTCTTCTGAACCTAGAAAAGGCTCCTCTGAAAGTTCTTGGTAAGAAACTGAATTTTTACTCTTAAAACTAAGGATCTGCAGATGAAAATGTACAGAAATCCCATCAGTGAAGACCTGGCCTTGGCAGCACCTGCTGTGTATTTACAGTTCCCTACAATTCCCCAGTGAGAAAGTTAAGGCTTAACATTGCTTGGTGTAAGAAAACACTTATTCTGTTGCTTCAGGGTGAGTTAACAGGCCATCCCTGTGAATTCATCTGCTATTGTAGTTTTTGGACTGATGCCATTTGGGAGGAATTAAGCTATGTAGTTCAGTGTAATTGATATGTGTCTTTGCTCTTTAAAGTGAAAATTATGTGGTCAGACAGCTAACAAGCTCTAAGCAATTTACAGAAGTGTTGCAGAGCAGATGTTAAAATGTCTTGGTTGTGACTACAGCACCTGTTCTGAGCTTCTGAGGCAGTTGATCTTCTCTTGCTGGTGCCAAGATGTGGTCTCCAAATATGCAGCTGAGAATAACTCTGTTTTTTAACTCTACTTCTTTACACTTTCTTGTTGTACTCAGCTTAAAGAAATTCAGCTTAAAGAACTGTTTTCAGAATATTTTGCTATTAATTGATTTCTTTTTGAGAGGGTACTTTCATTTTCCTCAGTTACGCTTTGCCATGTAATCTCAGTTTGGTTTTTTCAGTAGTTTTTGGTGTGAGAGAAAAGAAAAGCAAACTGACAGTTTTTTGAGCTCTAGATCCTTTTCCATAATTTTCTATTGCTCTCACTACTGTTCCCTTAAGATTTCAGGTTTTGAGCCATCTTTTCTTACCAAATGTTACACTGTGACACTGTCTGGATGAACAGACTTCAGGGGACTTAGATTTGATGTGTAACAATAGCACATTTGTTGTGCCGCAACTTTTTTTTTCAGAGTCTGCAGTAACTGATGCTTATGCTTTCTAGCCAAACATGTTTCTTAAGAAGATAACATAACATAGTGTGGCAGTGACAAGTACTAAATTTATGTATTCACCATGTGTTGACAGAAAATTGGTGGTCTGTACTTGAACCTCCCTTGTTCCTGAAGATAGTGGAACTCTACAAGGATGTCGTAGTGCACCTTTTGAAGGTGTGCAAGATGGGCCTTCCCCCTTCTGACAGAAGAATACTCACCAATTTCCTCCACACAGCCTTCAGAGTCCTGGAAATACTGCACAGAGTATGTTTGGTGTTTCTGAACAGTTCCTGGGCTGCTTGGCTTTGTCAGCATCTCTGTGCTGGGCAGTTGGTAGAAGCTAAGTTACTGATCAGTGTGAAAGATCAGAATTGCATCCACAGAAATATCTGTAGTTGTTCATCTGGACCCATGAATCATTGGGATTCTGGGTTCCAGTCTGACATGATGATGGAATTAACTGTTTTTTGGGAGCACAGAGTTACCCAGTCATTTGCTTCTGTATGGATTAAAGTGAGAGGTGGGGGGAGAAGGGGTGACAGCTCTGGGGTGTTTTGCAGATTGAGTATCTGGTGGTTTGGAGGGGGATTTTTTTGTGAAAAATAGGCTTAGATTATCTGAGTATAAAGGCAGGATCTTTATAACTATCTTGCTGCTTTGCCAATTAGCAGTCCTTGGGAAAAGACGTGTGTATTAGGAAAATGTGGATGCTTCTGGATTAAAATTGTACTGTAGAGACAAGCCTCCGTATAAAGTTACTTTTCCCACATCTCTCTTTTTTTAAGCTTATTGTTTTTAGATGGAAACTGTTCCTCTGCTCACAGGTAATAGTGTCCATACTATAACTAAGACTAGAGTTATTGAATCATAGCTCTGAAACCTGTGTGAATACAGGAACAGGTATTTATTCCCTAGTGCACATGAATATGTGCGTTATCACTGTTCCTCTGAGGTCACACGATGTTTCAGAGTGGCAGCCCTGTGATGCAATAACTGTAGGGCAGTTAATTGTATTTTCCTTCACTCTTTGGTGGAAGTTTGAATAGTCCATGTATCCATGTTTTTAACATTGTTTTTTGCTTTCTTGTAGGCACTGTTGTTTTTCTAGAATTTTTTTGGTAGCTGGGTATCTGTGGCTGATGTATGAAATGCTTGAAAAACATGGAAAAATATCCCTTTGAAAACTAATAAAAAAATAACTTGCACTTCCTTAGGTAAATGAAAGAGGACAAGTTATACAGTATGACAGATTTTACATTCATGAGATACAAGATTTGATAGATATCAGAAATGACTATGCCAACTGGTTCCAGCAGCAGGTATTGGGAATGGTAAGTTGTGTTGATTTTCATTTGGGTTTTTGTGGGTGTTTTCCTCCCATGTTTTGTGTTTGTTTTATCCCTTTAAAGAAATCCGTAGATTCTCTAAGCCTGGGGATTTTTTTCTTAATTTTTTTTAAATTTTTTTTTCATATTAATATCTTCAGAGATGAGCAGTGCTGAGCAGATTCATATCAGGTACTGGCTAAGGAGGAATTGTTAAGAAGGTGTTTTTCTCCTGGGGTATCATTCTTAGGACTGACACTGCTCAGTATTTGAACCTGTCAGTTAAAAAGTGATTCAGAATGCTGTCACTGAAGACTTGCTATGTCAAAAACGTTGGGAATGTAAGAATCCACAGCAGGAAAACATCCAGAATAATCTGAATTGCCATATTAGACAGGTCCAGTCAGTGAGCAAGCTGCAGCTGTCTTGGGTAATGAGTGCAGCAGGAGCTGCAGGGGCAGATAACTGATGGAATTTTCTACTTTGAGTTTGGCAGCTACAACTGAGATAATTAATTCCTGCATCTGTAAACAGAAGAGTGATAAGTGGGAGCAAATTAATGACTGTGCAGAGAATTAGTGACTTGGATAGGTTTTTGCACGGTTCCTTGACTTTAGCTTTGAAAGAATATTGTAAGTAATTTAATAAGTTTTCTCTAGCCACCCACATTTTATTATTTTGCAACAGTACCAGCAGATGCCATAAATTAATGTGTGGAAGTAAACATTTTAGGTGTGTAATTTTGTGCATCCAAGCAAACATAGTACGTCAACAGCCCTGGTTTTAAAGACTGATAAGCAGGGTGTTGAAAGACAAGCTTGTATTTAATAAACAAATTAGAATGTTTATGGTTAATGTTTATTTCTCAGTAAACCTTCTCTTGGGGGGAAGCAGTAAATAAATATTTATTAAATTCTACATCAGAGATGAGTAATTAATGCAGACACTAATGCTGCTTTTTCATCTTAATTGTTGCTACCTTTGTGCAAATGCTGTCATAGGATGTCAACCATGGATTAACTGAGGTAAGATTGGATGCAATCTGATTTCTTTTGAAGAATGTAAGGAAATCAGAAATGTTAAGGATTGTCTGCTGTGTTCTGTTGGGAGTAAAGCTTCAAATTAGCCATGGCTGTAATCTGAAAAAAATCTTTGTGGTGCAAAAATATGTAATTGTCTGTATTGCAAATTTGGAGCAGCAGTTGGAAAAAAGGGCTGCTCCTGTACCCACTAGCTGCAATAACAGTTCTGAAATGAAAATGCTAAGTGAGAGTGTCGTTTGTGCCTGGCTTGACTGACTTTTGTTGGGGTTTTTTTGTTTGTTTTTGGCTGAAGTACTAAACAATTAAAAATCTACTTAATGCTCCTAAGATGCTTTGGTTCTGCATTGATATTAAGTCAGGGTTGAGTTCTCTTTCCAGTAAAATAAATCTGTTAAATGAGTGTTGCTGTAAAGGTTTTTTTAACCAGGATTGTGGCTTTTGAATAAGCTGAGCTATGACATGGTTCTTCTCATTGCAGTTAACAGAGATCCCTGTTATAATTTGCACATACCCATTTGTATTTGATGCCCAGGCAAAGACAACTCTCTTGCAAACAGATGCAATCATACAGATGCAGGTAGGAGACTGTTTTTAATGGTTCAGATTCATTATTTTTTCCCTGAGTTGGGGACCCTGGGGGTTCCTGTTGTTTTTTTTGGTTTGGCTGGTTGGTGGTGTTGTTTTGGGGTTTTTTGGTTGTTTGTTTGTGGGTTTTTGTTGGGGTTTTTTTTGTGTTTTTTGTTGTTGGCTTTTTGTGGTGGATTTTTTAACTCTGTGTAATTTCTCCCCTATAAAAATCAAGGATCTAGTTTTAATCTCAGGGTGCGCACACAATAGACAGTAGTGGGGTTGGGATCACATTGAAATTCGACTGTTTTGTACTTGCCATACATTTCCAAGGAACTTCTTTTCCTTTCAGTAGTGAGATGGTTTTTTTATGTGTTATCAACCCATAGTATAGGTACAAAACCCCCAAGCAGCAATGAAAAACCCTAAACCCACAACCCAAACAAACAAACAAACATAAAACCCCAGGCACCTCCCACAACCAGGGAACAACCCCACCTCCCATATGAGCAGACTTGGAATATTACCTGGGTCATTGATCTGAGTCTGAAAATAACCAGATGATGGAAATCATGCTCAAGTAATGGGCTTGTGTAGGAAAATACAACCTTGCTCTTAATTAATAATAAATGTCCTTTATGTGCCTTTAAAAATGGGTGTGCACACTCAGTAACCAACATTTGATGGATTCAGGGAAATGTTCACATTAAATGTTTCTATTAACAATATTAAATAGTATTAAAACACATAAACTCTCAAGAGTTCTCTATTATATTCAGAATATTTGCAACAGCATTTTCTTTTTCAAACAATTTTAATACAGAAATTATCATGCAAGTTAAGTGAATTGTTTTTCATGCTGTGAATTAGTTTTTAATGTATGTGTGGTTTCATGCCAGATTTATATTAAACAGCTTACTCTTCATTAGATGAAATGCAGGATCTTTTTGCTTCCTTTTGTTATTCAAGGTATTTTGACTGGAATGTTAAAACCTGAGTTCTTACACTTCCCTGAAAGCAATGGGTAAAGGAAAAATATTTCCTGAAATCAAATACTTCCTGAGATACAAGGAATGCAAAGAAAACTTGGGCAAATTCAGTAGTTATTCCCATGTGCACTTCTGCTGGCCTGGTGATACTGACAGGAGTTTTTCACTTTGTTTTCCTGCAGATGGCTGTGGATCAGGCCCACAGGCAGAATTTGTCTTCTCTCTTCCTGCCAGTGTTTGAGTCTGTCAACCCCTGCCTGATAGTGATGGTGCGGAGGGACAACATTGTGGGGGACGCTGTGGAGGTGCTCAGGAAAACAAAGAACGTGGACTACAAGAAACCCCTCAAGGTATCACAGGACACTGCTCAGAGTGCTGGAGGATGGGTTTGCACATCTTTGGACACTCTGTGTGCAGTTCAGTGCTCACTGAGTTGTGTGTTTCAGGTCATTTTTGTAGGGGAGGAAGCTGTCGATGCTGGCGGCGTTCGCAAAGAATTTTTTTTGCTCATCATGAGGGAGTTGCTAGATCCCAAATATGGAATGTTCAGGTATTACGAGGAGTCCAGGCTGATCTGGTTCTCTGATAAGGTAGGCTGTGATCTATATTCAGTCATTTTAACTTGCAGGATTTATATTAATAATATATGAACATTGTAATTTGTGGTGGTTTTATGCCAAGAGTAGGAGCTGAAGCGAGTGTTCTCAAAAAAAGTTTAATTTCTTTGGCCATTGTTAGATCAAAACTTCCCCCATTCCTTGTTTACTCCTTGGTGGTTGTCCCCAAGCCTGCCAGGGTTTTAGGAAGAAGTAGCCAGAACAAGCTGATTCCAAGGGCAGAATCAGGAAATCCAGGTGCAGAGACAAATTCTGGGGGTGGCCTGTTGAACAGGGCTCCCTGTGTGCAGTTGCATTTGTGGGTGATGGGTGCTCGTGGGGTTGTACTTTCTTGGAAGGTTTGATCCCTGACTTTTGAGTCATCTTTCAAAGGACACTGACTGGGGTGGCTGGATCCCAAATACCTGAATATTTCCATTCCCAGAGGTGTGTTTAAAGCCTTGGTAATTAATTCTGAGGGTTTCAATAGTGAACTCTTCCCTCTTGCCCCCCAAAATAATTTTTTTTTAAAAATTGACATCTTAAACCGCTGAGTGGTGCAATAGGAAGTCAGTGACAAAGCCAGAACCTTAGTGCAGTATGGGTCCCCTGTAACACAGGATATGTTGCAGCTCAGCCTTTTTAATTTTAGGTAGAAAGGATTCTGTTCCCCTGGATTTCAGTCTCAGCTGGTTAAACTTTATTCTGTTTTCCTTGGTACTTACAGATACATACATATTTAAAGAAAATACGAATTAAATTCACTCAGATTATACTGTACTGTACGTTTCTTCCTGCACTCTGCAAGGTTAAAATAACTTCTTTATTTTAAACCATTTTGTCTGTTTTCTGTTCTTAGACCTTTGAAGACAGTGACTTGTTTCATTTGATTGGTGTTGTCTGTGGGCTAGCAATATATAATTTTACTATTGTAGACCTTCATTTCCCTCTGGCTTTGTACAAAAAGCTATTGAATAAGAAACCATCCCTGGATGACTTAAAAGAATTGATGCCAGATGTTGGCAGGTAAGCAAGAAAGAAGAACAGGTGTTGGTAGAAATTAATTTTGAAATCAGCATTTTCCTCTAAGAACATTACATTTCCTTTCCACAGTCACTGGGTAAACAGCTCAGAGTAAATTGTAGCCACTGTGTCATTTGGTACATGTGACACCTGCTGTTGTAAACACCTGTGTCTCAGTGCTTGGTGTTAGTGATTGTCTCTTCTGCTTTATGATCCTACAGGAATTTTAGGGCGGGGAAAAAAAACCCCTTGAAATTCAAACCCCTTGAGCTTTAGCCACTAATTTTATAAGCCTAAGTGTGAACATAGTTTCAGTCCTAAATTAAATCCATCAAGAAAATACTTTTGCTTATTTCAGGAACAAATACATGCTAAATATTTCCTTTTGACCAGGGGTTTGCATAGGACTGACTGGCAGGTAGGAGGCTCAAATGAACAGAGAAGGATGCTTGGTTGCCTCAGTGTTGTGGATGCCAAGGTTTTCATAGATTCAAGGAGAAATCAGAGGTGTCAGTGGAAGAGCCAGTCAGGGGTTTTTAAGTCCCAACTGCCTCTGCTTTGGGAACCCCTTAGCTGAAGTCTTAGGACAGGAATGTTCTCTCTTCACCCCATGGGATACCAGAAGGAAATGATTGCTTGGAATTTCCCAGCACTACACGAGGTGCAAGTCAGTAAGATAATGAATGAAATAACAGTAGAAAGATACTCCTTAAATTTGAATTATCAAAGCATAAGGAACACTTCAGGAAAATAAATCCATTTTTCTTTCCCCTGGTGCAAGTATTTTGTAACTTATTTTGCAGGGGAATGCAACAGCTACTGGACTATCCAGAGGATGACATAGAAGAAGCATTTTGTCTTAATTTTACTGTAAGTTTTATGTAGTGTTTGAAATATGTCTTGCAAGCTCACACCATCTATTTTAATTGCCTCTGATGGAGTGTTTGAACAAAAGCATCAGCAGCTGATTCCCATGAGGTTTAGCTCCTGTGTCTGCCATTCATGTTGCTTTAACTAAGTGGTGGGAAGAAGTATTTATGCAGTAAATAAGACTTGCACTGTTTTTCTTTGTTTCAAATAGATCACTGTGGAAAATTTTGGTACAACAGAAATTAAGGAGCTTGTTCCTAAAGGTGCTGACATTCCTGTAGTCAAACAAAATAGGTGAGTTCTGTGGGTTACAGTGTTGCTGGCTGCCTTGGGAGGGTTCCTGGGCTGCTGTAAATTCCCTTTGCTGAGCTCTGACACTGCTCTTGGAGGCAAACCTGCTTTGGCTGTTTTCCCAAGCTCTTCTCTGCTGTGCTGCTGCAAGAGCTGTCCTGCATTGACACAGACGGGCTGTGCCCCATCCCTGGGGGTGCTCAGGGCTGGGCTGGACAGGGCTTGGGCCAATTCTGGTCCCTGCCCATGGCAGGAGGTTGGACTAGATCTTTAGAGGTCCCCTTCAAGCCCAGTCATAAGCATTTTATAAGATTAAAAATGTTTGAGGTGCTGCTGATGCCTTGGAGTGCCTGCCTAGGACAGAGGCTAGACAAAGTTACTGATGTGGCTGTTTATTGAAGGCCTTCAGTAGTTACACCCTGGACAGCCAGAAGCCTTCCAGAGGCTGCCAAGCTGGACAGTGGTCACCAGTTTTTCAGGCAGATAGCAGTTTGGTCTGTTTGCACATCAGGGGTTAGTGCTCCAGTTCCAGCCTCAGGTAATGAAGTCATGTTCCCCCAGTTTGCTGCCCTGCAGTTCACTGCTGTTTGTGCTTTTTGGGGCCTGAGGCTGTCTTTGGGTCACAGGCCCAGAGGGATTGTTTTGTCTAAATAAATGTGAAGGGAGTTAACTAACACTGTGTGTATGGAGTTCAGAGTTGTGCACTAATGCAGTGTAGGATGTGAGAAAATAAAAAGCTGAACTCTTTAGGCCCCACTGCAGGAAGCTGAATATCACTGAAATTCAGTGAGTAATGATGAGAACTCTGACTTAAGGGCCATTATTACAACTCCTCATTCACACATGAGTATGATTGCAGTGAAGTCTTCTCTTTGTAGAGCAGATAACCTTAAATAAGTTAATCCAGTGTTGTTGTCAGAAGAGGAGTGACAGGAGGGGTTTTTTCCTTGGTCAGTGATTCTGTAACTTTTATTTATAAAAACAGCCTTTCCTGCCCTTTGTTCCCTTTCTGCTCCTGGAGGATAGGCAGAACATACCTGCTGGTGCTTTTGTCCCCTTTTTGCAGAATTTTCCAGTCTGTTCTTTAATCTTTGTGAGTTCTCTGTGCTTGTACTTCTCCCAGGCTAAAGGGAGAATTGAATGGAAAGAGCACAGTCCATGAGAACTGACTGCACATGGGAAACACTGTAGCTTTGCAGTCCTCTGGTGTAGGTTTGATGTTCTGTCACTGAGTGACTGTAAAATTGAATTATGGGAAAGGCTTCAAGGTGCCTATGGAATGCCTGCTGCATTGTTACCACACATTGTCTTGCAGTAATGAAGAATTCCTCTTTCCCAAGCTCTAAATGTTCCCTGATGCTTCAGTTAATTTTATAACATAAATTAGTTTATAAACTGTGACTTTTCCCTGGAGCAGCCTTGCACTGTTAGTGTTACACAAGTTACCTGCCCTGCATGGGTAAGGAGGAGATCTCATGGAGTGCTGAAGGGGAGGAGTGTGGATCACCACTTTGGTCATCTCCAGCGTTTTCAGTGCAGCAGCTTCAATAAACACATCATCTAAATGTGTTTCTGTGATTCTGTAAACTGCTGGTGATATTACTCAAGGGCTGGGGGTGGTGTTGAAATGCATTCTCTCTTTGCACATGAACATGTGTTGGTGGGATGGCTGTAATGTGCAGCTGAGGTCACTGCCAGTGCAGAAACTAAACAGTGTGCACTGGCATTGATTTCAGAAATTACCATAAATGCTGTATCACACCAAGAAGTTTTAGATCTTCCTTAAGTGCTGCTGGAGATGTTTCCAGCAGGATCTGAGAACTCCTTGTACCAAGCACAGATAACAGGCCATCTGTTTCTCAGTATCCCAGCTCCTTGGCACTGGTCTTTTTACTGTGCAAGACTCAAATGTCCTTTTGGAGTTGATTTGCATTTTTAGTGCAAATATGGTAATCTTTTTAATTTAAAAAAATAGAGCAGTGAGTTTGATTAGTAGCTTTCAAGACATTCCCTGGAATTCAGGCCTTTCAGCTTGTTGCCAGTGAGTCCAGTTCACTGCAATGCACACAAATAAGGGAGGTGTTTGTAGTGCCTGAAGTATATAACATTAAATGTTCCTGCTTTTCTGTTGCAGAATGCCTTCGGGGGTGTGCTGGGGAAATACATTCATGTGCCATTTTATCTTCACTGTGGTTGTAACATAAAGCAGACAATACAATGTATTGGGCTCCTTGTTGCTTCATTGTCTCTGCTCTGTTCTGTACAGAAATGGCCACTGGTTTACTGGTAGAAGGATGACCTGTACTAATTCCTCTTTATTTCCTTAACATAATTCTTTCTTTCTCTTTGTACAGGCAAGATTTTGTAGATGCATATGTGGATTACATCTTCAATAGATCTGTGGCTTCCTTATACAGTGCATTCCACGAAGGCTTCCACAAAGTGTGTGGAGGTAAAGTTCTTCAGCTCTTCCAGCCCAGTGAGCTGCAGGCAATGGTGATTGGGAACACAAATTATGACTGGAAGGAGCTGGAGAAGGTAAGAACCATAGTTAGCTTTTGCTTTTGTATCATTCTAATTTCAGGGTGCAAAGGCAGCTAGGTGTCCTCTTGAGCTCTGTTTTAATTAACTTGATTCCTGTTATTTATTGAGACCTTAAAACATCAGTGAATGGAGATCCTGAAATATTATTTACCTTCCTGCTTTAACTTTTTCCATCGAATTTCTGAAGGAGATCAGCCTTTGAGGAGAGGCAGAAAAATCCACAGAACCTTGAGGCAGCTATACAGTCTTTCATATTAGACATGAGAAAGTGAAGTGATTGCACAGAGTTATTAAAAGTAAATATTCTCGATTGTCAGAGCTCAGTGAGACTTGGTCTCTTTGGGATTGAAAATGCTTTGCAGTACAGGCATCTGTCCCTGTATTGAATTCAGACTGAGCAGCTGAAGAAAATGGAAAGCAGTAGTGTGTCACTTGCTGTGTGCCTGTACACAAACTGCATTCATTCTGCTGCAGTGTCAGCTTGTCCAACTGTTCTGTGAGCAAGCAATAACCTCATTTCCTGCTCATTTTAGAATACAGAATACAAAGGAGAATACTGGGCAGACCATCCTACAATTAAAATATTCTGGGAGGTTTTTCACGAGTTGTCTTTGGAGAAGAAAAAACAGTTTTTGTGTAAGTATTTGAAATCATTTCACAGAAGTTTCTAACTGAACAGGATCACTGGGATTTCAGGCTCTTGCTGTAAGAGGGCAGCTGTAAGTATTTGTCTGTAATAATGTGATTAACTATTTGGGGGAAAAAAAGCATGATAGAAAAAATTGATTGTGAGCTTTTCGCTCATTTTCTTGGGGGTGTCCCGAGTCATTCTGGGTGATGGGTAGTTACAGATCACAGTGGCTCAGAGCAGCATTAAAAAAAGAAAAGCCAACCCCCCAAAACACCAACAATCTAATCTGCTGGTGACATTTATTTGGTAACTAGGATATCTTTTCCTGTGCTTTGACATATAGCCCCCATCCTCCAGGTTTTTCACTGCACAGAGATGGAAATTTGGAGTAGGAACTGATTGTAAATCTGTCAGGGTGCTGATGTAAGTGGTAATGTACAGATGATAAAGTAAAGCTTGCTGTGAGTGAGGATTTGCTTAGAATAGATCACAGATTAGTTTCCAATTCAGATAAATTATTTACTGAACAAACTAACACATTCTGTGTTTACGAGATTCTTGGAAATTATCAGTGAAGATACAGCCAGTAGATTTTAAGTTAGAAGGTTCTGTTGCATGAAAAACTTTATCGTATTTTAAGGACTGTTTGGTTTCGTATGCTGAAATGAAATACTTTCCTTTATGGATCACTTGTTGAATTACAGTTATGAGCTCAGATGTAGAAAGTAGAGACAGGGTGAAGTCATTATTCCCTGTTTTCCAGACTTCACAGAATGTTGGTGTGAAAAGCTGGCCATTGCTGGAATGATTACAGAAGGCCAGCAGTGATTAGAGCAGCATATGTGACACAGAGAGTCTTCAGCTAGCTCCAATTACAAGCCTCTGTTTTTTCTTGGCAGTGTTTCTGACAGGCAGCGATCGGATTCCAATCCTTGGGATGAAGTGTCTGAAACTGGTCATCCAGCCAACGGGAGGGGGAGAAGATTACCTGCCCGTAGCTCACACTTGCTTTAATCTTCTTGATCTTCCAAAATACACTGATAAAGAAACCCTGAAATCTAAGTTGATCCAGGCTATAGACCACTATGAAGGTTTCAGTTTAGTATAACTTGAGAAATGAAAGTTCCGTGTACCGTGGGATCATTGAGTTTTCGTGTCTTTCTTGTGGTGGTAAATTCAGTGGATTAAGTGATGCAGTTGATAATATAACTGATTATTTGCAAAAAATGTTCAGTGGTATGGATATACATGAGAGCCAAAAAAATCATTTCCAAAACTGAGGAGCTGTCTTAATACATACCTTCCTGTACAGAGCCATGTGGATTTTGCCATCTTACAATAAAAATGAGAGTATTGTGAATGGGAGTCAAGTTTCACTAGCAAGAATTAACATTTCACCTTATGCAAACAATTTGGCGTGTGAGTGCATGAGAGACTTGCTTCAGTTTTTCAGATCACTTAGTAAGAACATTTAACTTCTTCCCTGATAAATTCACTTGGTAACTTTTCATTTTGTAAATAATAAATTTTTGTGATAAAATAGTTCTGTTCCAATACCAGTATGGTTTCTATTGCTTGTAATTGAATATGAGCTTATTTTATGGCTTTTAACAAAAAAAAAAAAAAAGTGATTACTCTGATTTCTGAAGATATCTATTTTTCTGGTTTGTTTTAAGAACCTTAATAATGAAAGTGATTGTTCAAGAGACATTCATCTTCACAATGTACAATCCATGAAGCAGTCACTTAGTGCCGATACAAAACCGCATCCAATGGCACTTTTAACATGTGGATGGACAAGCTGACTTGAGACACTGTTTTCTTTTTAAGGACTGATTCTGTAATTAAGTGGACACAGTTATAAAAGAGGTTAATTTATGATTTGAAACCTCTGCAGTTGTGTGTCGAGAATACAGCTGAAAAGAAAAAGGTGCACCAGCCAGTTGGTGCTGTCAAGAGGTTAAAACGTTTATTTTTAAATGCTGAAAGCGTAGTTTATGGTTTCTAATAGAATTTTCACTTTTTTTCAGATAAATGCATTTGAAATAACCTTTAACACCCCTCTCCCTTTTTTCTTAAGATTTTATTTTTAGTATAATTGCCCTGAGACGATTGTGCTTAGCTGGACACTTTTGGATTTGACTTTTCCTTCTCTGGTTAAATTCCAGATTTTGTGGTGTTAATGCATATGTGACTTGCAGCTGTGAAACAAATATTTATTTTTTTTAGATTTTTAAATGCAGTGAAAAAATTCAAGCTATAATAAAAGACTTGAATGAAAACCTTTGTTGGTTGATGTGTACGGATGCTTGCAGCAAGCAGAGTTCTTCAGCTGGAGAGGAACTTCCAGTGCATTAAATTGGAGAGTACAACTAGGAAAAGCAGGGAAATGCAGTCATTGCAATAAACTGTATAACATCCAGTTTCTGTGCTGGCAGTATATATTGATATAATACAAAAAAAAAAAAGGTCAGTACAGTTAAATTTTCCTTAACAGTGTTTTTTACAGCTTTCTCACACAGTGTAACCTCTTAGTAATTTCTTTGTATGCAGCCCATATTCCATCTTTTCCAACATTTGTTACCTGGCTCGGAAATCCTCCCTCTTGCAAAAGACAAGGAACCAACAAAAGCAGCTTAATCTTATTGTGCATGGAAAAAGAAAAGGAGAAAAGAAAGAGGAAAAAAAGGTATTATGCAGTCATTTTACCAGGTAATACTAAAACACCATTTTTTATTGTGAAACACCAAGATTGCAAGGGTAGATATTCAAAAGCTAGGAAGTGGCTAATGTAAAATTATCTTCTTCCTGTCTCCCCTGTGTATTATTGCATGTCCAAGTGCTGGTTTTTCCCCATGGGAGTCTTGTTTCCTGTGATGCACAGAGTTGGTGTTTACTCAGAAAGAAGGGCTTTATGTGCAGTTGTGCACATGAAGTGTGATTTGGTCCATATCATGCAAATCCAGTGGTACATGTATGTGTTTCATTTCCCTGTGAGATATTCTCTGGTTTTTGCTGTATTGGATTTCTAGTCAATGTCAATGTTAACCTGAAGGGTGACTAAAGAACCTCATTCTGTAGTGAGGGCTCAGAGGCAGAATCCAAGCTGTAATTCACTTGCCCACTTTTGGTGCCCAGTTGAGGATGCACTGAACATCATAGGTGTCCTTCATTTTTGATGTGCAGTTCTTGCTGACTAAACTGCTGTGGCAGGTGCTTCATGTTGCTGCAGCATGAGGCAGACACGTTTCTTACTCTCTTGGAACACAAGTGGACTTGAGTTTGGGAGGAGGGTGGTGGTGCTGGAATGGTTGGTTTAACATCAGTGGTTGGCTTAACATCCCCTTGAGAGGCCACTGGCAGAGCAGGACTGGAGCCACTGTCCTCAGGACAGCATTCACCTGAGAATTCTCTGCAGCTCTGGCTTGGTTTTACTCACTTCTGCAGGAAATGCAGTTGGCTCCTGCAGTGCTGAATGCTCCTGATTATCTTACAGGTGTCAGTTCACTCTGCAGGGAGGCAGTGCCCAGTTGTCTGTGTAACAAGGTGAGGGACTTGTGTGTGATACCAGAACGATTAATAGTGGTGGCATCACTTGTGTCAGCAGTTCAAGGCTTCCTGCAGTGCTTGTGCTGCCCTCAGTTCCCTTGGCAGCCACGGCAGCCCTGGGCAGCACAGCTCTGCTGAAGCTGTGCCCTGAGGCAGCACCAAGTGTTTCCTCTTGCTTGGATCAGGTACCATTTTGTATACCATATTTGATGCTGTGCAACGTGTAAGAAAGGGGGAAAACCCCATTTTCTGTGTAGCTGAAATAGCCATGATGTTAGTGAAGAAAGCCTAGAGCTTTCCTTTTCCTCAAACCTTCAGTTACTCAGGAAACCTTGGGTACCACTGCTTAAAAGGGTAACACAAACAACTGGGGAATGACAGTAGTTTGGGCTTCAGGGGGAGCATTTTACAATAATTAATTTTTAAAGTATTTTTATTTGATGATTGGATTAGCATTTGATAAAGATTCAGAATTGTCACTGGACGAGACCAGTTGTATGTCAGACTTGTCATCATGACTGCTGAAGGAGATTTGCTGTTGCCAGAGCAGTGCAGCCATGGGCTGGATTCCACATGAGTACAGGGATGGAGGTTGCGTTTGCATGGCAGAACTACCCAGGCTCTGTGAACTGCAGGTACAGCAGATGTTTGTCCCTCATTTTCCAGGGCAAAGGTAAGAACCCAGTGTAGAACTGTTGAAGCAGTGAGCCCTGCTTAAACATAATGGTTTGTCTCCTTTGGCACTTTATGGGAGTTGCTATTAATGAGGCTATAACTCATCACAGAGCTTTGAGCCATGGTCTTCCCTTTAAGAATGTTTATAAACAGCTCTGAAGAGGGTTTTAATTCACTGCACTGCTCTCTGCTGCAATAAACTTGATAATGAATAAAGCTCAATGTATTCAAATGTAAATCACTATAAAAGAGAGCTCCTTGAAGGCACACGAGGTTCTGTAGTTAAGATAAATGTAGATAAAAGGTTTCATGTAATAGTACAGTTTTCAGCTCTGGTAGAGAGTTGAACCCCTCAAGAGTGGCTGTGTTGGCCTTCTGTGAGCAGCCAGAACCAGGTACTTGTATATCCTGTGAGGAGTTACCTTACTCAGTTTTTGAAGGGGAGTAGATAAAAGAGGAAAAACAAAATACTTGTTTCCCCTGACAAGAGTCAGGGTCCCATTGCTTACCAAGTGGATATTTCTAACTTGCCAGGGCAGAGTGGGGTTTGGGTGCACTGATTTTCAGCCTACTGGTTTGGTCCTTCAGTCTACTGTCTGTGTTGGTGTTGGTCAGGTCTGGAGCAATGACTGCAGTAACCCCAGCTAGACATTGAAAGGTGTAGAGCATCTTCTGTCACCTGCTGTCACCAGATTAATACAGCTCCTTAGAGCCCCAGGAAATGCCCCTGAGTGTTTGCCTGCTCTGTGTGCACAGTTAATCCATGAGGGAGCTCCACCAGGCATGGTTTCTGTACGCTTGAGTTCCCTGACCATGTGACTGAGTCCTCAGGTTTTTTATTTTCTTGAGGAAGGGAGCCAGTTTGTGCCTATACACAATTTTTCTCTGTGCTGCTGCCTCTTACACCAAGTGCCTTTCTGAGAATGCTAAAGCTTGGTAACTGCAAACCTTTGCCTGTCCCTGCTGCAGGGCTGTTGAATGAGAAAGATGTGTTACCTTCCAACCACAAGGCAGCTGGGGCTGGGGGGAGCTCTGGCCATGGCAGGCACCCCAGAACTGTGCTGAAATACCTTACCCACAGCCCTGCTGGTCTGAACAGTGAGCTCCTGCATGTGCCCTGGGTTTGCACATAACTATTGACTCTACAAAACAACAGAATAAGGTGGGGCAGGTGCCACGAGTGCCATCAGAGCCCCCTACATTAGCCAGGACAGCACTTGGCATTATTGTTTTTCTCCAGCCAAAGGCACATCAGTTTCAGATTAGGAAAATGAGGTTTGGGACTCTCATTCCACATGGGAAGTACCAAATTAGTAACTTCAGACAAGTTGGTGTGTACAGTGCTGGTGGGGATCTTGATCTCACCAGTGCTCCCGGCTGGTCTTACCAGCAGGTGATGGATCCTCACCTGTGCAGTGAATGCAGGTGCTCACTGCTCCCCTCCATGAGCCTCAGTGCAGGAGGAGACAAAGGATGAATGTTACACAGAGACTTCACTTTGAGTAGAGTGCACAAGTCAAGGCTCCTTCCCTTTTCTGGGCAAATACAGCAGTGTGTCTGGAAGGAGGAGCACACTTGGCAGACTGTAGCTAAACCAGCTTCCAGTGGGAGTTGTACCTGCCGTGTCTTTGGAGAATTTCATAAGTAATGAGTGTGATTTTTGGTGGCCTGATCCTGCACAGAGGCTCTGTGGGAGCCCCTGCAGCAGCAGTTTGGGGACTCTGGGTGCAGCATCTCCAGGGTCTGAGGCTGTGCACTGGCAGGGGATCCTGACCAGGTGCAGTATGACATCAGGAGGAAGCAGAGGGGGAGGGTAACTGAGATAAGGAAGCCCAGCAGTGTCTTTGGATGAGGAGGTGGCTGGAATGGCCCTGCAGGCTGAGGTCAGGCCCTGCAGGGATTTCTGTCAGTGCCCAGGAGGGAATGCTCAGTTTTAGTCTGGAGCAGGAGGGTGGTGATGCTCCACAGGGCCTCAGGCCAGTTCTCCATAGCATTCAGCATTGCTGGGGTGGTCTCTGTGGAGCCCAGTGTTGGGAGCTGCTGTAGGATCCAGGGCTCCCTGTAGGCTCCCTCCTGCTGGGGGAAGGAGGGTCCCCCCCAGCCGAGGCTTGGGCTTGGGAGCAGGGCTCTGCCATTGGAGGGATGGTGGATAATAATGGTACAGAGCTAAAAAACCCATGGCCAAACAGCTAAATCCCACCCAAAGGTGTTTGTGGTTTGTTTCTAAGGCCTCTCAGTTTGTGTTCCTTTGTGGCTTTCGACATAAGTGAGTCTGTAGTTGGTGCACGTTTGCTTTGTGCAGGGCTCTGTCCCGGGTGATCCTGGTGCAGGAGCTGCTCCCGGGGAGCCTGGGCTGCCCCTGCAGGGCACATGGCAGCGGGGTGTGCAGGGAAACACAGTTTCTCTGCTCTGTGAGGGTAAAAACAACAGTGCCACGGTCAGAGAGCACTTGGGGTGGTGTCCCTTAAGGAAGTCCTTTAAGGACCTGTGGTGGTGTCCCTGCTTCCACCTGCACCCCCAGGCAGGCCGGGGGAGGCTCTGGCAGTGCCTGGCTGGGGTTTTGTGGGCTGTTGTTCCCAGGGCTGTGCTGCTCCCGGGAAAGCTGTGCTGGTTCATCTGAGGCACAGACCCTCTCCACCTGCAGTACAGGTGCTTCCACAAGGATACAGGGAGATGGAAATGGGCCTCCAGGAGCTCTGGGAGCCCTGTCCCAGCTAAATTTGCCCAGCTCCTCTCCAAGGTGCCAAGGCAGGGAGCTGCACAGTTGGTGACTGCTGCTTTACTTCAGTGCCTCTGCCTTTCTGAGCCTTGGGCCTCCTGCTGGGGCAGCAACCAGCAGCTCTCCTCCCTTGGTGCACCATTATCATCATCATTAATTCTGTTATTTTCCAACTGAGTCCTAACAGTCTGTGTCTTCTTGAAACTGCCTAGCAGAGAGTAACTCAGGGTCCAACTCCATGACTTCTCAAGGATTTACAGCTAGCTTGGTGCACCATTGTCACCTAGACATGGCCAGTTGGTTTAGCCTGAAATTCAGCCTTCTGCACTGGGTTTTATTCTCCAGTCACTTTGTAGATAAGTGAATCGTGCAAATAAATGCAGCTGCTTTTCAGTTTGGCTGTTCTGGTTCAGTATTTAAGCATAGATTACTGAGCTTGAGGTACTCCCCTGGCTCTTCCTTTTCTCACTTTTTTTCAGTTTGATTCTGGGTGCTGGTTTCATTAGAATGCTGGGCTCCTGTAGCCCCTCCTAAATGGATGTTGTCTGTCCCTTTGTTGTTAGGCATTTAAAAATACTACCTATTTTCCATCAAACACTAATTAAAAATGTACTGAATTCAAGCCAGATCCATAGGAAATACATGGCCTTTAAGAAGAAATGATGAGAAGATGTTGAAATATGTGGTTCTTTAAATACTTTTGCAAGGTCATTATTGTGTCTGATATACCAGAATAGGCTGGAAGGTGGCTGGGGCATGGCAAACAAATGCTTGTACTTTGCTTTTTTTTCAGGGCATCTATTCAATAGAAATACTAAGGGCTAAGATGCTTTCATTGGGTAGTTATGTAAATTATCAGACAAAATAAATGCTCTCCTCTTCTGAGATTGTACAAATTACAGCTGGACCTGGACATGCTTTGCCATGCTTCCAGATTTCATGCAAGGTGCTGACTACTTTGGAATAACAAAAAGCTGTGAGAGCAAATGTTTTCTCATGCCCACCACTGGGCTCATCACCACATTAAATACTCTTGGAAGACAGCACCTTGCTGTGGGGAAAGGGCAGGGTGTGAAATGGAGGAGTGAGACAGTTTGGGGTTCCTCTTCTGTTCAAATAATATTATTGAAGACACAAGAAAGAAAAAAATGCAGAACTTCATCTAAGTGCAGAAAAAGGTGCCGCTGTTCAAGAGGAAAACTGTTTTCAAGTCATTCAGAGTAGTAAGTAATTGATGGAAAAACATCTTGTGTGCTGAGTCTAACTGGTTTTAATTCTTTGTGCCTCAAGTGTGTGAGTTTTATCCCCTGGTTTTTTTCTGCCAATACAAATCAATTTCTGTTTGAGAGGTGGTGGTTCAGAAGTACAGGGGAATGCTGCACACAGTGAGGTGTCACAGGTGGGAAGCTGATTAAACTGGGCCCCGAGGGCCACTGGAAGGGATCTGTCAGTGTCTGGGGTGTGCTCAGCACAGCTGCAGCCCCCAGGGAGCCCCGGGACAAACCCAGAACAATCCAGGGCAGCCTCAAGCAGGGCAGGTGGAAAAAAGCCATTCCAAATGTGATGCCTTCTTTAGCCAGGGTACAGCTTGACTTTATAGGGCATCTTTGGTAAGTTTGTGAGGTATAGCTAGAAATTAATGGAAACCAGAAATCAAATGACAGTTTTAATAGACTTTAGAACAGAGTGTACGAGTATAAAACACTGGTTTTGTATTTCAAAAGTTGCAGGAAGATAGCCAGTCATTTTAAACAGTCTTCTACAAAACATATGCCAGTAGATTACATAAAAGACACTATATACAATATAAAAGAGCAGAAACCAATCCTCACTGTAAAAATAATTTAAAACAAAGTATTTCAATTTAAAATATCTCCTATAGCACAAACTAATACATTGTGACATGCAAGTGAAAACTAAACATATTGCATTCTTTAATGTAGCCAAATAAGAGCTGTGTTAAATTTGGACAATGAGACGACATGCCAGCATTTCCCGATGAATACAGGAGGCTGTTCTTAAATATTTATTAACTGTTGGTTTATGTTCAAAGAACAGCTGCTATACATCTTCCAAAATGTAATAAATATTAAAGCAAAGTATATGAATAATCTACATCGTTGAGTTCATTTGGGCCAATGTTGAAAAAGTGGTTTATAGAAAAATGCTGTTTCACCGACTACTGCACTGTGCAATTGTACAAAATAGTTCTAAAGGCTTGGAAACAATCTGCACTTGAACATTTGCAACATCCAGTTTTAAGGCAGCCTCACACTTGAGAGAGCAGAGTGGGAGAAGCCGCTTTGCTGTCGTGTCCAGGGTGGAGCTGGCAGCTGGAGGAGATTTCCCAGCTCGCTCAGGAGCTCAGGCCAGCAGGAGTTAATCCACGTGGAGCTCCTTGGCAGCATAAACAGAGGCTCCCACCACTGGAGCCCGTCTCTCCTGGGCTTGGTGCATCCGTGAGCAGGAAGAGCTTCATTTCTGCGCCTTCTCACGCTGGGAGGAACACTCTTCTCAACTCTGTTCCACACTGGAGCCTTGGCAATTCCTCCAATGCTGTTTATAAAGCAAGCTGCTCTAGATGTGACCGCTGGATCCAGCGTGACAGCCTCTGACTGGGGGGATCCTTTCTGTTTACACTGCTGGATTCTCACTGCTAGGGAGCCAATGTCAACAACGCTTCATGTCCACAGGAAGTCAAACACTCAGCAACCTCAGCATTTCCACAGCACTTCTTGATCAATCTAAAAACCATTGGATTCCTCAAGTGCTGCTGTCTTGTTTCCATCTCACTATCTGCTTGCAATTAGGTTTGTCTCAAACATACAAAGGAACTGTTAAAGCAAAAACAAATTAGCTGCCACAGTAGGTCTTAGAAAATGCCAGTGTTTAATGACAGACTAGGCGTGAATGAAAGGTTTAGCAGAAGTGTAAGAAGATTTTAAATAAACCAAAGTGTTACAAAGCAAGAGGTGTGAAAATACCATTCTTTGGTCTAAATTAGCTGTTCCCTTTATATTAGTTTAACATTCCAATGGCTTTTTCAAAACTGTTTAAAAATAATATAAGCTGAAATTTATTAAGCAAAAATATGTATTATATACATGGATGCCTGATCAGACAGATGAACTTAAAAGTGAACATAGTGACAGTTGTTTAGATAATCCTAGTACCTTAAAAAAAAGATGAGTTAGTGTTGAGTGCGCAGTAATAGATTTTTATTGAAAAAGGTAAAAAACTAAGCATGAAAATCTGTTTTAGTTATTTATAAACACTACATCCTTATGGTTTTGTTGCTCTAAATTCAGCCGTAAACATTCATTCTGACATGCCAAAGCTCCTATTGCTGGTGGGAAGTTCCTGTAACCAGTCAGCGATCGCTTCACGGCGCGTTGCTCGCATGTTCCGTCCCTGCGGCGTCGTTGGTCTCAGCTGATTCCTCAGCTGCCAACTCCTCCTGCTCGGCTCCATCCTCCCCGAATCCAGGCTCCTCTTCCCGCTCGGGAGCATCCTCATCCTCTATGCCATTGTAAAACTCCTCCATCTCACTCTCATCCTCCACGTCCAAGCTCTGGCTGCGGCACGAGCCGCTCTCGCTGCTGCTGCCGCAGGAGCTGGAGGAGATGATGTCGTCCTCGGAATCCGAGTACACCTCAGCACCGTGGAAGATGTAGCGGTTGGGCGGCAGAAACAGATACTGGGAACCTGCAACAGAATGTCAACAGTCAGGGACGTGCTGGATACAAAAGCTTGTCGTTAGAAAGTGCCTGCATAGATCTGTTTTCAACAGTGGCTCTTAACTGACAAATCAGATGGCATGAAAATGCATTTATGCCCATGTGTGTGCATTTATTACAAAGGACAGAAGAAATGCTTCATTGGAAATTCAGTGTTCCTCCTCCCCCTCCCTGTGACACCAAAGGGAATTTATGCTGATTGTTCAGTGGCTGTTTTATGGGAACACATTCCCAGCTAGACTTCCTCTACCTGTGACAGATCAGGAGCCCCTGCATGGAGTATCAAAGTCTAAACCCAGCCTTTCCTTTAGAGAATTGCACCTTAATTTCTGACTCCTCACATCAGTTACAAGACTGCACACTGGAGGGCTTCCTTGGAAAGGAAGATTTTTAAGTCCTGTGAGATTTTTAAGTCCTGTCATTACTTTGTCTTCCAGCTCTACTGCAATACCAAATCATGCTCTACTGTGACCAGCTTCTGAACACCTCAGGATCAAGCTAACTTTTCTGAAAATGCATTTGAAAATGTTACAAAGGGATTTATTTTTTGATACCTACCTTCAACCTCCTAAACTTTGATCTTTTAGGTGAGGATGTAATCACTGATTTTTAAACCTGTTATGAAATACAGAAAATATTTCCTACTGGCTTCTCCAAAAGAAATAAATGGTTCAATGAGAGTTATGTAGCCACTTGTCTGAACAAAAATAGCCACCAAAAGCCACTGATTGCCTCAAGAAGAATTTATTTATCACTTTAAAGTAAGTCTAGCATAAATGTATCAGCCAAAAGGAAGCAAAATACTGAAAAGCATTAACACTTACCATCCAGCCTTTTGCTAATCTGTTCTTTTGCAGATCTGTTTACCCAACACTTCTTCAATATTTCACTCTTTTCTTTATTTTCTCCATCATTAGATCCATTTTCCTTCATTGTTTCAGAGTTCATTAGCTCATTAGTAGGATTTTCAGGGTTTTCTGATGACACCTGTGTGTCCCGAAGCGTCTCCTCTGAGCAGGTCCCTTTAGTTTCAGAGGCAGGCTCACAGTTTTCTAGCTTACATTCAGGTGGGTGTTGTGACACCACGGCAGTATCGGGTGGGCTCATCCTTCCTGGTGAGCTGGAGCCTTCAGAAATGTTCAGAGGGGTTGGTGGGAGCTCAGCTGAGAGCGCTTCCAGCTCCTTGTGCGGCCGTGGAGGCTTCTCTGTGATTTCCGAAAGTTTCACCGAGTTGTAGCAAAGTTTTGTGTACTCACTACCCAACCTCTGACACAATTCATTAATAATAACATCACAGTCTCCGAGAAGCTCCACGTCAAAGTGAAGATGAGGCAAAGGTTCCCTATTAATTAAGATCTGAGGCACTTCATGGGGGATGGAACCTACAGGTGGAAAAGAGAATTCAAAGGTGGTCACTTGGGTTTTACTTCCAGCAGAGACCTACTGAGAAAGCTCAGGCTTCTCTTCATGCCTTCACGTGAAACAAGGCAAAACCAGCCAGGTCAGGAAGAAGGCAAGCCAGTCCCAAATGTAACAACGGTGGTTTCAGATGCTGTGCCTGCTGTAGCCTGCTTAGATGGGTTTCCCCCCCATTTTTTTCCAGTTAAAAGCATTTCTCAATCACTGAGAAACATATGCACAGAAATACTGGCTACAGTAATATTAAAGATTAAAATTAGTACAGTAATATCTTCAAATGATGTTGATTTTGTGCATTTGTTTTATGTACTTAAGTGCACATGAGGAATTACTGCTTTTGAGATGCTTCCTTTCTAAAGCCTTCAAGCTTTTCTACAGCATTTCACAAGCACAGAGAGAAATGAATCTTAGAATGGAGTCATTCAGGTTTGAGAGAGCAGTTTTTCAGATAATAATATAATTACCTGAGATTTACCTAGAGTGTAGAAAAAGCATTTAGAATTTGTTACTTTCTCAATCTTGCATTTCAGCTTTACATAGGCAAGCAGCTCTCATCTTACAATTTTGTGGTGCTCACTGAATTGAACCAAAGATGTTTCTAAGACCTTGGAGATTCTTAACTGAGAATCCCACTTCTAATCCAAAATTTGTAAAGAAAATATTGCCAGAGACATTCACTTACTTGGAATCAATGCTACTGGTCTTACTTTGAGTGAAGACCCAATGACAATGAGGAGATCCACTTCATTTTTGTCGTACTTCATGGCACGGTGGAACTGCTCAGGCAGGTTCTCCCCAAAGAACACAATGTCCGGCTTCATGATGGCCAGCAGCTCCTCGGGGGGACAGCGGGGACAGCGGGGCACCACCTGCACACAGCAGCCAGTTACTGCCTGCAGGGCTGCCCTCTGGAACCCCCACATGTGCCACAATCCCCTGTTAGTGCCTGCAGGGCTGCCCTCTGGAACACCCACATGTGCCACAAACCCCTGTTCCTGCCTGCAGAGCTGCCCTCTGGAACACCCACATGTGCCACAAACCCCTGTTCCTGCCTGCAGAGCTGCCCTCTGGAACACCCACATGTGCCACAAACCCCTGTTCCTGCCTGCAGAGCTGCCCTCTGGAACACCCACATGTGCCACAAACCCCTGTTCCTGCCTGCAGAGCTGCCCTCTGGAACACCCACATGTGCCACAAACCCCTGTTCCTGCCTGCAGAGCTGCCCTCTGGAACACCCACATGTGCCACAAACCCCTGTTCCTGCCTGCAGAGCTGCCCTCTGGAACACCCACATGTGCCACAAACCCCTGTTCCTGCCTGCAGAGCTGCCCTCTGGAACACCCACATGTGCCACAAACCCCTGTTCCTGCCTGCAGAGCTGCCCTCTGGAACACCCACATGTGCCACAGCCCTGTTAGTGCCTGCAGGGCTGCCCTCTGGAACCCCCACATGTGCCACAATCCCCTGTTCCTGCCTGCAGGGCTGCCCTCTGAAACACTCACAAATGTTTCCCATGCACTTATTTTGGCAGAGACAGGGAAGTTTCAGTGATATTTTCTCATTTCATTGCTCTGTGGATGTACAGGCAACTACACTTCTCACTGCTGCCTGCAGC
>NW_005054488.1:1206361-1213083 GCF_000277835.1 Geospiza fortis | reverse complement strand
AGGAATAAAGAGGGAGAAAGCAGGCAGGTCTATAGCACAAGCCAAAGTCCAGCAGTCATGCTCAACACCAACTAAGCACACCTCCCATTGGACAGGAACAGATTTTTCATAGTTTAATCTGAACAAAAACTGAGATTTCACATCAGGTTCCAGTTGAGGATCTGATACAAACCCTGTCCTAGTCCAAGAGCCTTTTGTAGAGGTTTACCTGCAGTTTCTCCTCCAAAAGGTCACAGGTGTTGCACCCACAAAGCTACAGGGCACTGTGGCAGGCAGCTGGCTAAGAGCATCCAGCACAAGAACAGAGGCCAGAACTTGCTTGGTCTCCATTTTAAACTTCTCTAATTCCTCCAGAAATAGAGGAGAATCCTGTTTCACTAACCAAAGTGGTCACTAGTTAGATTTGTGGAGAAGTAGATTCCCTTTTTTCCTGAGCCAGGGTGTTTTCTGATCTTTGGGACCTCTTTCAACTCTTTCCTATCTAAAGACTTCTTAAGAGAGAAGAAAAGCAAGAAGATCTACAGACAATACTGAGCCATTTCCTTCTAATAGTTCAAGTCTTTTCAGCTGTAGTGTTAAAATATAAGACTTCACAATAAATCCAAGGAGCTGCTATCATATAGAAACCATCAAAAGCTACAAATTAGAGCTATAAAGGTGAAAAGATATGTACATTACCTATTGGAATAGAAAAATACCTGAAAACTGACATTGAAATGCATAACAAGTCCCTACTATACAGAGAACAGCTGCAGAAAAAATAATATAGAATGTCTAAAGTTTAAATGAAAGAATTAATTTTATGGATGCCTGCAGTGGGACAGAAGACAATACTCTCTCTCAAATTAGAAAATATCACAAGTAGAAGGCCTTCCTCTAGTGTCAAAGGATCTTTCCCAAAAACTAAAGTGTTTGAACAAAGAAAAGCCTTTTGGGATGGATGCCTCGTGGGATGAGAAGCAATTTGGCACAGAGCTAGGAACTCGTGTGGTGGAAACCTTCACCCTGCACCCAAGCAAGAAAGCACTCAGTAATCCCACAGTCAAGGGAAACCACCTGAAGGATTCCCCAGAAAGGAGCAGATGGCTAGAGTGAGTCTTGAACTTTCCCCTCAGATCTTTATACATTAGAAAGAAAAATCTAACTCCAGCCAGCTGGCTCTGGAGGTAAAGGAGCAAAAAATATCTGTAGGATGTTCTTAAAAATACTATTCTTAATAGCAGAGTAAACCAAATTTCACATTCAGTAATTCAGTGTTGCAAAGCTTCAGGCTTATGACATTCACATTTCTTAAAGCTTTAACTCATCTCTTCTGAAAGGCTTCCACTGAATTCCATTTCAAATGTAATGCCTGAAGGATTTACATCCCTTCCATGTTTCTCATCTAAAGTTGCAACTGTGGACTCTGAAGCATTTATCAAAAAAACCAATGAGCCTGCAGAAAGAGCCCCCTTTCACTTGCATAAACAAGATCTTTTTGATCACAGAATCATCACCTCTGTTCCTTCAAAAGAAGGGGAAGAAGAGCAAAGGCAGAGAGGGTCTCTCCAGGCCAAAGATTCCTGTGCTCTGACAGAGCAGAACCAACTCCTGCCTTGATCCCAGGTCACTTGGCACCCAGACATGGGGAGTTTGGAACATGGAATAGCTCAGGAGTCCTAGGAACACCAACGTCCCATTTGATCCTTGCTCAAGCCTGCTCTGTGGTTAGCAATTTCTCCATGTATCAGCTGCTGTTTGAAACACGTTTTTAATACAGGAAAATGCTCAAAGAGCATCCAGTGTAATAAAAGGGTAAGAATGTTTTTTCAGTGTGACTCTAAATTCAGATCAACACAAACCAGGCATAAATCCAACTTTCTGCTTACCATTTAACCTCTACTTTTTATCAGAGGAGCCATTAAAAATGGACTCTTAAGGTTTTGTTCTGATTTTTGCCATTACCTAATTTTTGCAGGACAGTATTTGAGTATACTTCTGAATACCAGAGGAAATGCTAAAATACAGAGAGGCACTTCTTTCAAATACATGCAGAGATATGGAGGCTTTTAAAAGCAGATCTTGTAAGCAATCCCAGTATGATGGTTCAGGGTTTGGTGTGGGGTGTTTTTGAGATAATTACTTACTAGAAAGCTGCAGTGAGTTAAAGTAGATTTTTTTACCTGATTGAAAATATCTCCTCGAACAACTTCACAATCAACTTTGTATTTACAGATCAGGCAGGAAGCTGTTGCAAAGGAACCTGAGGGGAAAAACCCAAATGGTAGCATCAGGATTTTCAGTCATTCAGATTTGGTCTTATGCCCCAGCTGTTCTGACAAAAAGGCTGTTATGTTGCTGTGCTACAGAAAACAGGCATTAAAAAAAGGTAATGTAAAATTAAGAGGAGATCCTTGTAATACTGGAAGTTGTTGTTGTTCTAGGTGTTAGTCAGCAGAAATCTTGTTTTAGGAGTAGCCATATACCACATGCATGTCAACACAAATGATTCTGTGTCCTCTCATTCCCCTGAGCTGTGCAAGCACAGACAAGGAGCAGAGAACAGAAAGTGCCCTTCTTGTTACACAGCAGTGGTGCTGCACAGCACCAGCAGCACAGGAACCCACAGCAACTCCACACACAGAGCACACAATAACTGAGGAAATGCATTAGGAAAGACAATATGCTTTCAGGGCATTGTATCTGGGTAAGACAAAGAGAGTGAAAGCACAGAAAAACCTGGAGCAGATCATTTATGAGCAACTGGCAGCTCAGCTCTGCTGATCACTGCAGGCCTGCAAACAGCACAGCTTCTGAAACCTTGCTCAGCACTGCAGCTCCCCAGAGCAAGGGGTTCCAAGGACTATGGGAGGTGTGACAGTCATTGGCTCATTCTAATTAGCTGATTGTAACAATTCAGAGTACAGCACATTAGGGATGTCTGTCAGGCTCACAGACCCAACTCAGAGGCATCTGCTGCACTTCTCTGCAACTCCATGATGTGAATTGTTGCTCACCAGCAGAAGTTTGGTGCCCAGGCATGAGCCATTCCCAGGCCACAGCCTCTGCTCACTCAGCTCCAGCAATGGCAAGGAATACAATCTAATTCCAGATGCATGGGTTGAATGCAAGAGCCATTTTAAATACAGCAGAATGCATCTCAGACACCAGAGTTTCATAGGAGGAACTGTACTGTAGGTGTGCAGTGACAGATGGGGCTGAAGGTTCACATAAGAACTCCCCAAATCACCGCAAGGTTCTTCTTTAACTGCTCATGGTTAACTTGCCATTGCCCCAGCCACAGGAAAAAGTAGAATAAGTACAGCAGTGTGAACCCCCACAGAAAAGTTTTGGTTTCCCTCCAGCCACCATCATTAGGCAACAACCATTTGTTAAAGAGCAGCAGTTGTAGGTCAGATACAACTTGATGGGCTCAAACCAACCTTTGCTAATTTCCAAAGGCCTCAAAATCTCCAAGTGCAAATGCTTTTAAAGCATCTGTGTCATTCAGAATCACCTTATACAGGACAGACACTAAGTATGGTCTGTGATCCATCCCTGCAGTGTGCAACTGGAAAAATGGGGAGCTTGAGCACAGCAGTGATGTGCAAAAACCCAGCCAGCTAAGAGGTTTGTGATAAATGCCTCAGATGAAATGCCAGCCAAAAGAAAACGTGTGACACACTGAGCACAGATGGAAACCAGCCCTGGGGCTGGGAGCTGAGTGGCAGAGCTGCTGTGTGCTGCCTGGGCCCCGTTCAGAGCACTGTGCTTGCTGTGCCTGGAGAATCCAACCCCACGGACCTGCAATCCAACCCCACGGACCTGCAGTCCAACCCCACATACCTATAGGTATGGAAACCACGAGAGTCTGGCCCCTGGCAAAGGTGCAATTAGATGGATGGGCCTTACAGACATGCCAGTGCCGCTTTTAGATGATTTATGTGTCTGAAGTTTACTAAGTGATCCAAACATGCACTTAAGAACTAATTTTCTGAATACTTTTCTTGAAAATTAATCCTTGGACTTTCAGCTTGACATATGCAAGTCCTTGGAAATGGAAAGTGTATCAAGCAATTAAAGCAATTCCACTTAATTAGGCCTCATAATTACAGAATCTGTATGACACTGAAGGTGTAACAAGATGATCTTCAGTTCAACTAAACTGATGATTAATCCTCAATGTTTTATACATGAGGTGGAGTCGCTGAAGTGTCAGGATATTTTCAGATTTCAGTGGAATATATCTAAATAAAGAGTCAGATAACACCCAGACTCTCATTCCACAGGAGGAATGGGATGGGCAGTGAGAGGGACCTATGGCAAGACTGGTTTCCATGTCATGTCACACAGATCAAGAAGCACCAAATGCATTTTAGACGTTACAGTCTAAGCTTGTGTCAACAGGGTGTGGATCTTCACTGATACACAGACCCTTCATCAAGCTCAGTTCCTGAAAGGAGTTATTTCTACTTGAAACACTACTGATTTAAATATGTAAGCTGTCTAAAACAAAGCTTCAGCATTTAAAAATCAGACTATTTGTTGGCAAGAGACAGGAATTCAAGGAAAGAAAGTTTAATTCCAACAGCGATTACCCTGCCACATGCACCAGTAAGAATTCCCACAGGGAAAATAAGTGAAACTAAACACACTAACCATGGCACTGGATTATCCTTTGGATCCCTGCCACCTGCTCCAGTGTGTCAATGTTCTGAGTGTAGTTGCGAAGGAGTTTTCCTTCTTTATCCATCAAAGCGATGAACTTGTGACAGAGAGATGGCTGGAACTGTCCTGGGTAGATTTCCTGGGGAATTCAGAAGCACATTAGACACTGCAAGTGGATGCAGAGTTTACCTGAGCTGGGCACTGTCCCAGCCATGCCAGAGCCCTTCCCCTGTCCCTCCCTGTGCCCTTGGCCACTGCCCTGGATCCAGCTCCCCTTCCCAGTGCTCAGCTCCTCAGCCTGGCAGCAGGAACTGCTCCCTGCAAGCTGGGACTTTGCTTCTACACAGCAGAAAAGCAATGTTCACATCTTTTTCTGGTTTTGAGAATGATGAACTAGGAAAGCTTTCTCTCCTTTGTTAAGTATCAAGTGACCTCAGTATTTGTTACTAGAAACATGTATTCTGATGGACAGAAAAGGAGGAGGAGAAGTGAAAAAGCAGAGAAGTAAAAAGCATCAGCTAAATTAGATTTGGACTTTTCTGGTAAAAGCTGCGTGTAGACAGGTTTCAAGTAAGTTGATTTTTCTGTTTGCTGTGGTGTTTTTTGGTTTGGGGTGGGATTTTGTTTGTGGGGTGGTGTTTTTTTAATATTAAAACCCAAAGGAACTGAGTATACTAATGAGCATCAAAATTTGTTAGTATCTGGATAGGAGGCTTTCAGAGAAAGCCAAGCAGAAAAAGAATGCATTGGGTTTTCTTTTCCAGTCTTTGTAACTGGACAGACCAGTAGCTTGAATTGTGAGCAAATGGAAGAAAGGATGAGCACAACCAGTGGTGGTTGATTTTCACAAGTCCTTACTGGTCCTGTAGAAATTCTTATGTCTTGGGCTTGATTTTTTTTTGGTCCCAAGGAAACTGAAGACTAAATGCAATTGTGTTTGGGGTTTTTTGGTTTTTGGGGTTTTTTTGTTTGTTTGTTTTTGTTTTGTTGGTGTTTTTTTGGGGGGTTTTTGGGGTTGGGGGTTTTTTTGTTTGTTTTTGGTTTTGTTTTTTTTTGTTTTTTTGTTTTTTTTTGTTTCTCCATATGTCTACAGTTTTCTACAATTCCTTCTTGTCTAAGAGACAAAATTGCTGCTTTTGATACTGTTTAATATCACTGAGATATTTTCAACCATCTGAAATGGTTGTTTAAATCATGAACTTACAACAGGAACAGCAAAATAAGTTTTACAAAGAGAGAGAATGTTGCTGAACAGTTTCTAGTTTGTATCTGAGTTATGCATTTTAATATTGTCATCTGCCTTTACCGACCATGACAAGAACTGTTGGCAAACCATACCTTTGCAAACTTAAAGAACGGCCTGGGGTCCTTTCTGAAGTATTCTATATCAAACATTGCTTGAGGATCTGGAAGGTCTGGGAAGTCCACAGCAAGGCGTGCATAGATGCCATCTCTGGATCTAAAGTCAGGTATTCCACAAGACACTGACACCTGAAATATATTTTTGCAATCTGAAATAAGTGAAACTACATATTGGACCATAAAGTGTTGCTCTGGGAAACCACATTTCTGTATGCTCAGTGCTCAGAAACATTAAGAACAAAACCAGTTTGGGTTCTCTGTATTTATTTTTCTTTTCTTTTTCTTTTTTTTTGGTCCAATACAAAAATTCTCAAATCACAATCACAAGAAACAGCATAGAAACAAAATTTGACAAGTGGACAAAAATCCCTTTAGTACAGTCTGCACAGGAAGTAACAGGATACCAGAACTTGCTTTTACCACTGGAAGTTTTGTAAGATGTGAACAAAAATTTAGAGCATTATTGCATTAAATTTAATTATTAATTGTTCACTGATCTGCCAACTCAGGCTTAGATATGGTAGTTGATATTTTAAATTTTTTTTACATGCTAACACAGTAACAGAATAGTCTTGCTTTTAAAAAATATATATTCTTACTTCTGAAGAATAAACCCCTTTTGATAAGGTGTTTATTGATAAACATTGCTAATCAAAGCATTGTAGTAGTCAATAAGGACTGAAACCATTGTCTCAGACTACCCCAAAATAGCA